>NW_028301536.1:38917500-39142500 GCF_042242905.1 Orbicella faveolata | reverse complement strand
GAAAAACCTTAGCAGAGTTCATAACTGATTCATTAACTTGATAGGTACATTTTGTTTTGAAGGAGAAAAGGAAAACACTGCTAGCAAATAAACAAAAAAAACAGATAACATTGCCTCAGTGATAATTTTTTCTGGCTATGACCCTTGACATGACGATCTATAGAGTCACGAGGATTACAAGCAGGGCTCGAAAAAAGTGCT
This sequence comes from Orbicella faveolata, assembly GCF_042242905.1. Lineage (NCBI taxonomy): Eukaryota > Metazoa > Cnidaria > Anthozoa > Scleractinia > Merulinidae > Orbicella > Orbicella faveolata. The sequence goes on along the minus strand of NW_028301536.1, from coordinate 39,142,299 downwards.
GTCCGGTCGTTTTCATTCTTTTCATTCTCACTTGCTCAATGGGCAAGGACCCAGAAAAGTCATCTGCCAACTAAGTAAAAAAAAAAATGTAAACTAAGACTTGCCCAGGGCAAGCAAAATTTGAGAGTTACTTGTCTGAAGGGCAAGATGGATTTTAAGTTTTTTGCTAGCCCTGTAAACAAGAATTTTAAGAATTTGAGATGCTTTTAACTTGTGCAGTTAGCAGTTTTTCGGTCAATAACAATAACTGCTCACACAAAGCATCTTATATTATTTCAGCATTTCTGGAGTTCAATCAAACAAGCAACACTTGTGTCACCTCTGTTTCAGGACTCTTTACTTTGTCAGGGTGGGCAGTCTTGTACCTGTAAGGAAAAGACAAAGTGACTTCAATAAGCTCGCAATGTTATTATCCATAATAAAATATTAATCATTTTAGATAATGTGTTCTTACTCTTCTCTTTGTTGTTCTAGTTTCTTTTGATATTCTTCATACTGCTCTGCAAGTTTCTTCTGCTCTTCTTCACTCATTCCAGTTTCAGTCTGAAAAAAATTTTAAAAAAAATTAAAAAATTAATAAATAAATAATTATAATAGTAGTTAGTAATAATAACAATAACAATAACAACAACAACAATAATAATAATAATAATAATAATACTAATAATAAAATGTGCAACAAAACAGTGAACTCCTACAGGGCTCAGACATAGTTCTACAATACAATTCAAGCTTTGTTCCAAACTGTTTTGTTTTTATTAGGTTTCTGGAATCAATGTGACAGGTGTACTCATATCAGAAAAGAAAGGTACTGAAGCTCACACAGATTTTGTCAAATATCTCAGGCAGGTTGATGTGACAAAACACAAAACTGAATTGCCATGGAAACTTGCTGTGTGATTTGATGGTGTTTAAGGTGTATAAGTCACAGTTGTTAGTGGTCGCTATATTACCTGTGAGTCCTTGGGTGGTGTGAGTGAGTGAGTAATGAATGATAACACATCATGATCATCTGCCGACAAAAAATACATTCATTTGTCAACTATAACAAGTATGGCAACGTCATGATTACAGTACTCCACCCCACCCCTGCCAGTCTCCTCTAACAATTTGAACCATAGCATGACCTAAGATTATCCAGTTCTATGTCATTAAATGTTTCTAGTGAGAAGTCATACTTGTTTCAACAATCATTCATATATCAAGCAAAAACAGTTTTCAATGTGTGATATTTGACTGAACATTTACCAGACACAGACAGACATTAAATGGAGACTGCAATAGAATGTATCTCCATTACTTGTGGTTTACTTACCAGCTAAGCCACCTGTCGCTGCCGACACACCAAAGAAGCCATTTTTATTCAAGGTAATGTTTTCCAGTCGAGTGCAAAGCTCAAAGTCTTCTGCTCTTGTGCTCATGCCCATATGAACCCATAACTAAAACGTAATCAGCACCCAGGTGAATAAGTACCAACTACAAATAGAGCTTTTTAAGCTGAAAACATCTACTGCAGGGATTTCTCCTAATGTAAAGGTGAAATAATTACTACATACCCTGATGGTGTTTAAAAGATATTTTAGCTGAAAACTTCCACTGTTCAGCAACACTGCAGGGATTTCTATTGCTTTGACTTGATAACTGACTGATCAAAACATGTAGTTTGAGGAAACTGCCTCTCTCGCTGCCTCTCAAGAAGTATGTACAGTATATGTAAAATAAATCCCTAAATTGCTACTTGTGATCAACACATGAAAAATTTTGCAACGTCTCATAAGTATATGGACCAGCTTCTTATTTTATATAGTAAATGGTTTGAACCCAGGAGTATCAGTAGTTTGTATAGTGTGATCGTTTGGGTGGGTGTAGTTCTGAAAAGAACTGTTGTTGGTGACTAACATTTTGACAATGCGAGCGGAAGTCATCTTCAGAGTCAAGTGAATAGTGTTTGTCAGTCAATGATGTTAGAAGTCTGGTCCATTGAACATGATTGGTCAGTATAGCCGTGATGGTATTGGCTGAAAGACTCATGTAAAGTCAATACCATCATGGCTATACTAACCAATCATGTTCAACGGACCAGACTTATAACATCATCAACTGACAAACACTGTTCACTCGACTCTGAAGGTGACTTCCACTCAGGTTGTCGAAACGTCAGTCACCAACAACAGTTCTTTTCAGAACTACACTCACCTGGATGATCACACTATACGAACTCCTTATTTTACACTTATTTTTAATTACTACAATTGAACAGTGCCAGCAATAACAGTTACTGTACTTACTGTGAGGACATTTTCATAATAGCGAAGTTTTAGTCTAACTGGGTTGGGACGATTTCGGAAATCTCGTAAGCAACCACCACGCTGGAGATCTTGTCCATCTCTAAGAAACAATAAATTGTTGTCAGCGATTATTGTAAATGTACTGTATTATTGCTGGCTTTGACTCGCTGAAGTACAAAAAAAGTAATAAAAAAAAAGACGCTCTGAAATAATAATTACACTATGACAGAGTTGTGATGACATGGTACATGTAGGCTAGTACTGATACACACATATAAGATATTAAAGACTGGGTCAGCAATGTTGGTTGACTTGCTTATAATAACAGGAAATTAATAGATATTTACGAAAAACAAATAATGTTAGGATAGATATTTCCACACCATGTAAAAGATGATGTAAAGATCTGCTTAAAAAAACTAAAAAAATATGAACAATTTGGGTAATTAATTAAAACTTGGTACTTTCAAAATAAAGTACAAAATAATGGAATTTGCACATACTTGTTATGGTCATAAATCTGATTTCCATCATTTAGCATTACTGAAATAAATGGATTGTTTCCCTGAAAAATAAAAAAAACAAGAACAGAATTTACAAGCAAGGTTTGTTCAACTTTGTTACATCCAGAGGTTTGTTACACTAGACTAGTTTACACTATATTTCAAGCTTGTGTACTAAGTCTAGTAATAAAAGCAAGCTACGCTTTTTAATGTGAAATACACAGCCTGCCATGGAGCTGTGTGATAAACATATCCATAGCTGTTGCCCACCAGTAACCTTGGTTGACAACTTCTCATTATCTTTCTTATTTTGATATGACTAAATAATTCATGTAAACATCACACCAAGTGACCTACCTGTTGATCATTATCAAATGAGTCACAGAAAACACCAAGACCTTTCCATGTGTTACTATTTCCAAATGCTGGGCCCTCTACACCTGCAGTCTCTGTATACCAAATTGCCTGAGTCACAACAACAAAAAATCAATGTTACCCTAAATAAGCAAGGTAATACATATAAGTATTGTCAAACACATAATGTATAAGAGATAGTACTGCCTACAATATAGATAGAGTTACAGTGGACTGTTCGTAACGAAAGTTCAGACATGTAGCAGAAATGTGCAATCAAAAATAATATTATTGTTAATGGTATTTAAGATTATCTAGTGTTTGTATTTGTTTTAAATTTTACTAATTTAAAACAATTATTCACCTCCATGTCAGTGAAAGTGGTGGATGGGCAACCACTCACTGTGTCACAACATTAATTAATACTAATACTAAAAAAAGTAAAATAAGGCCAAATGATAGGCTAAAGGATTTTCTTCTTAAAGGAAGCACTGAATGTATATTTTTAAACTTTTGCTCAGAGGCTATTACAAACTAACTAAAATAACCATTGATAAGCCACAGTACAGGATGGTGTAGTTCTGGTTTTGTACATGATGGGAGGTGAATGATTCGTTAAAAAAAGTATCTCGCAGAACTTTAGCCGGTCCATCTTTTGTGATACTGTCTTTGACTCTCAATTCCTATTATTTTATTTCATTCCTTTTAATTGCACGGCTAGGAAAGTTTTTGAGCCGGTAGTAGAACAGATTTTCACCTTGCCATCCAGTCTGGAATTTATACTTCTCACGTACCCTTACATGCGACATCATAACAACTTAACTGACCTGTTGATAAATACTGTAAAACTGTAACAATATTATCTTACCACACCATCTCCACCTAATCTTCCTCTGCCAGTTACTTTAATGGCTATCTCTGCTTCCCACCAATCATGGGGGAAAGTACTTTTTGTCCATACATAGCCTGATGAGAGAAAACAATATTTTATAATGTCTTGGTGATAATAAATGTCAAAAAAAAAATCCATGTCATTCATCTGAAGGATTCACATGCCACTAATCACTGACATAAACGAATCAGGCTGACCAATGTCTTGCTTGTGTTGTTGAGGATCACAGCAAAGTCCTAAGGATAGGCCATATTCGTATTCTCCATATTGGACTGGAACTAACTTGCAACTGAGGATAATGTGGGAAGTCTTTTCCAATGCAATTGACATTAATCTCTTTTTAATGATATTTCCCTACATGAGCATCCATTGCAAGCTAATTCCAGTCCAATACAGAGAGTACAAATATGGCCTATTGTCTGATGGCAAATGCTACCTGAGTCTTTTTACATCAAACAGTAAATCAGATTACTAACTCGAACCTAATTTTCATTCTTGTCAGGCCACAGTCATGGTCTGACAAGAAAACAAACAAAAACAAACTTGTTCCCAGAGTCTTCTCCCTTCCTCCCTTAATAATAATGGCTACTTGGTTACTAAACTTTGTCATATTGACAGGAAGAATAATTTACTGGGTTCAAAAGGCAAGTTTTATTTGGGAGCTAACTGACTTATGTGGGGGCTAATCAACTTTAGATTGGTGGCTAATCGAATTCTGTTTGGGGACTAACAGGCTAGGGGCTAATTGACTTGGGGACTAAATGACCTACGTTCTGTGGATGAATTTGTCTCTGGTATTTATCTCTTACTGTAGGCCAAGTTCAGACGCCAACCTTTTCATGAGCCAAGCCTAACACGTTGAATTAAGTACATGAAAAATTTGGCACCTGAATCAGTTAAGAACAGCTATTTGAAATTGGAATGGCTCAGCCGTTCTTCCCGCCTAGCTCAGCCAGGAATTTCTGCTTTGGAACGGCTTTGATTCAGATATCAAACTTTCATGTGCTGAACGTAACACATAAATCATTAGAGCATATCTTACAACCATTTTTGCGGTATAAATAAAGTCTTTACTTAGTTTACGCTTACCTGAAAATCGCTGACATTTCAATATGATTTGGTTCAAACTAAATAAATTTTGACGAATTAAGTTTGACGTCTGAATCAACAGGTGTACTTTTGATAATTTGGGTTGGTCCAAATTCAAATATTTAAGTTTGGCTCATGAAAAGTTAGGCATCTGAACTGGGCCTTACTGTCAGTACAGTAAAACATAAATATATGTTATTTGCCGGCTGGGAGGTCCATATGGTGAAAAACTGTGACCGAGGTCTTGAAAATGCTGCCTGAGGCTGCAGGCCGAGGGCAGCATTTTCAAGCCCGAGGTCGCAGTTTTTCACCATACGGACCGACCATAAGCCGGCAAATGACATGTTTATTTTTTTCCTGCAGTAAATTGGTTTTACAGATTACAAATGGGTTTGTTTACGCAACTCTTGTCATTGAATCGGCTTGCGCGCCGTCTACTAACAATTTGTAAAAAATCTCGGCAACAAGCGAGTAATCAGATAGTACACAAAAAAAGATGTATTAAAAAACAGATTTTTTTCGAACTACTTTGTGTTAGTTGCATTTATTTCACCAGTTAAGTTCTCCAAAATTGTTTTTGCGGTGTGAAATTTTGTGCAAAGTTTGAAGTTTTACTACAAAAACAATTTCTGTCAGTCGTTGCTTTTAAAATCACTTTGTCACTTTTCTACCATTAATTGAATAGCAGAAAGCGAGGAAATTCATTAAGTGTATTCCACAGAAATTCTTCTAAATACAGCAACGATCAGGGAGGTAAACTCAACTGAAATTGACTTAAATTTTACGGCGAGAGAAACACAGGATTACATGCCATTACAGCACCAAGCTACAAACAACCAAGCAAACTCTCACAACTTCAAAACACTCAATTGAATTTACTTACAGTGACTTTCCTTGCCATTTTAAAGTGAACAGAGATAAACTTGCGTTGACTAATCGTCGATGGATGTGTAAAAAAGGCAAAAGATTGACGATTACCGCTAACTTTTAGGAATGAAATTTAGGCAGCGGGAAAAAATCCGGCCCATTGGCCATATCGTAAAAAGCTGAAATACGAAACACGGAGCTCAAAGCTTGTGGATGAAAATGCGAAATGCCGAGTTGAATTTGAAAGGAGCTACAGTTATTTACGGCATGTAGCCGCATGCAGCAAGATTGCCCGAACTAGCATAAAAGTTAGAAAGACTTAATGGCTCCCACTGGTTCTACTCCGAGCACAGAAGAGAATATCAGAGCAAGTTTTTCACTGATCACTCGTCCGTCTACTTCGCTGAGATGACCGGAGAACGAGCGTTACTACACTGCATGTAAGTGTTGTTTGAGCAAATGAGCATTTTTAATTGTAAATTTACAAAAATAAAGCTTCTCATCATAAACAGAGACAGTTCAATTGTTGTTTTCTGTCATTGTTTTACTTCTTAGTATAATTTCTGCCTTCATAACAAATATGTCTCTAGCGAAGCACTGTCTAGGTTGAGAATTTGTTTATTTCGCTACAGCTGTACATGTTTTGTCGGTGGGAATCTAGCAAAACTTGTTATTTTAGTACACTTTTAACACTGCTGTTGCTAACAATGGTCTCTGTGAGCCATACTTACTGCAGAAAAATAGCTCGCTTTCACTGCATTTGTCTGAGTCACAGGGGATGTTTAATTTGGGTCAAATTTGTCAAAATTCCGAAGCAAAAATTTGGAAGCCAATTTGCTGTCATCAACCCGTGCTCTGTTCTCTGATAAAGCACGCTGTTTCAGCCAATCAGAGCACGCGTTATATGGAAACTTTATTATAACTATAAATAAACTGTCCTTTAACTATAAACTGTCGTTTCTATAGACAGTCAAGGCTTGCTTTCAGTAGTACATAAGCAGTGCATGCAGACGCAGTAAGATGTTGATAATTAGCACCTTTTGTTAGGAAAACAAAGGCACTAATAAAAGCACCTTACCGTGCTTATGTATGTTGCTTAGTGCGTATGCAAACCAGCATTTATGCGAATCTAGAAAGAGTAAATTGCAGATAGAGGCTTCTGCTTCCCGAAAACAAAGCTGTGTACAAGTTTCGCCGTGATCTTCTCTAACTATTAAAATACGTCATAACTTAACCACACTAACGGGGAATATTGTTGTTCACAAATACATCTACAGTTTCAGTCAACATCCTCAACAGATTTCCGTTTCAACATGAGAGACACGAAGATTCGATAAGTTAGCGTATATTAAACGTCTTTGCAAGCAGCTGTGACAACATATAAGTTTAAAAGCTTACATTTATTAATCAAGAAACATAAGCCGGCTACAGCTTGCTCAGTAAAATAAAGATATGAAATAAACCAACCTTTTTTATTCGTCATTGAAGGAGTCAATCTAATTTGTTCATCACTAGGTATAGCGCCTAAAGAGAAAATCATAAAAACGGTAATTCACCCAAAAATCCATTAAAAAATTCCACGTACACGTGTACTGTTGAAGCCTAAGAATTCACTTGACAAAACAATGGATACTTACTTCCACCGTGATTCCAAAACGGAATTGCTCCATCTTTATTCACTAGATGTGGCCCTTTAAAACTATGTTTATATTGGAATTTAACATGACGCTCACTGGGTACTGAAGCTAAAGATATACTAGATAAAAACAATAAGGATATTACGCCATACAAAGCTTCTACGGAAGCCATTTTGAAAATTGACTTAGAAATTTGGCGCGTGAGGCATTCTGGGTATTTATTGATTTATATGGATATTTGTCAAATTCTGATTGGTTTTCCCTGTCGTTGCAAAAAGGCGGGACTTTTCAAAACGACGATGGTAAGCGCGATAATTACTAGCGCTAGCGGGATACGATACGATGCGATACGATACTTTATTTAACGCGGAGTTACGCTTAGCTAATCAGCTAGTTTACAAGTAATCCTCGGCTCTAGTATATTCTAAAAATATATATAATTTCAAAACATACAAAACATTTGTATGGGTTATTGAGCAAGTGTGAGGTCAAGATGGCTGGATATTGGCCAAGTTCTTTTTTTGCGTGTGTCGAGGTCCATAAATTCGCAAAGAAAGGACGAGGCCAATATCCAACCATCTTGGCCGAACAAGCTTGGTCAATAAAGGATTTATTAAATGGCTTTCAGGGACATTTTCTTGCGGGACACGGCGGGTAGTCCCGAACGGGCAAGATAGCTCCATCTTGCCCGCTCGGGTAGCCAATCACAGCGCATGATTTGATTCATCTTGCCCGCTCACGGCGCTGGCCATATAATAACTAAGAATATGACTTCAGGTTAGGTTCACTGATAAATCCAGAATAGTGCTCAGCAATAATGGAGCGGTAATAACAATGTTTTTCTTCTCAATGTCGTTTCATATGGACTTTAATACAGGTCTGTTTCTTAAATTCAACCGCATCCTCAAGGACCAATCATAAGCTTACAAATGTATATTACTATTGTTCTTTAAGTTTGAATTTTGTAACGATCATGCTGCTGATGTATATAAACCCTAGCGATGCTACAGTGTATATGGAATTTAACTGATGAGTGGACCAACTCTTTGTTGGTCTACGAAACAGAACTGTATTTATGTCCATATGAAACGACATTGAGTAGAAAAACATTGTAATTTCTAAGAATATATATAGTTTCTTTTCGGGATATAACTTCTCTGCTCTACTCTGACCGACCTTGACCGTTATGCTGGAAGGCAGAAATCCTACTCATCAGGGAAGACTCTAAGGATCTACGACACGGTTTGGGTATCTTGAAACATTTAGCCTAAATTTTTCAATTCGTCGTCTGTAATCCGTGTTGATTTATTCTCCCCTATACCATCCTCGGTCCTTTATGGTTTATTATTATTTCTTTGGTGTTTTTCTATCTTAGTAAACTACTATTTTCAGGTTTCTGTCAATTCAACTGACCGCGAGAGCTCACTTTCATGTGTTCAACCATTATTGTTATGGAACATACAATAACATCGACAAATAGTGAAAAACACACATCATTTGGCGTCATGTAGGGGGGAACACAACCCTGCGGTTTGCATGGGAAGTGACTTTGATTTCCGTGAGCTTTAAAAGACGCACTTGTCACCAGCACTGCCCCGCACTGGAAACGGACAAGTCCTGAAGTATGGGCAGGTCAAATTTGAACCCGTGGCACTGAGAAAGCCAGGACCGGGTCGGACAAGACTACTCTCTGTTTTCTAATTCCCCATAATTCACTCTGTTTGCCCCCAATACTTTGCATAAACTATTGTTGTGAAATGCTCTTGGGAATATGCAGACCTCCCAAGAACAATTTGAAAGTAATAATTTATGGAAATTTCCGGGGGCAAACAGAGTGAATTATGGGGAACTGGGAAATAGAGAATTGGCAGATGCACAAATGAAAGGAGCAAAATGAACCATACACAAAGACTTAACCACCATAGATACACATGCAAAGCATGTATCCCTTTTTTACGTGGCCAGAGTAACTCAAAATGTCGTGACTGAGATAGAATTCCTTTAAAATGAGAAAACAAATGATCGGTAAGGTGTTGAGGTTGATATTATCGATGATAATGTTTGTAACACTGGTAAACACACCGCTAAATTGGAACTGACTATTTTACGTTATCGGTTATCTTTCTAAACGATACATTAAAACCATTTTACATATCAGAAGCATTGTTTGCATTGTTTTCTTAGCACATTTTATACTTTTTATAGAACTTTGTTTTAGTGTGTTCGCTTCTTTTTATATGTAAAGCGCTTTTGAATATTTCATAGTATTAGCGCTATATAAACGTGTAATTATTATTATTATTACTTGTTTACCTGAGTCAGCCACACGGAAAGATAAATTCAAAGCAATAACTTGCCTATAAAGGTACAGAAGGCTCGTTGCTTCAAAAGCAACGCATCAATCAGCCTCATCTGCAGGCGGTGCGGTAGAGACCTTCATTCCCAAGTTTCCACGTAGTGCAGTACTAATCGACTTGGTTGAGCCATGGTAGACTCAGATGGACGGAGCTGTAGCTACGTAATACTACAGGGACCGCGGATGGGCAAAGTCTGGTAGGGCTACAGCCCTGTACCAATTGCTTTTTAGGGTTTCTTTTAGGGCTCGAGATGGCTGGATGACTTGGATAATGCATGCATTTTACCACATGAAAGTAACAAAACGGCGGAGCGGTGATCCTTAGTGTTTATTTGTCTTAGCCAGATTTTTTAGCCCTACCACTTTAAAATAGTCTTCCCGGTGTGGGCCCTGAAATATATCACATGTTTAATATCATACCTCTGGGGTCATCTACTGATGTTATATATATTGTAAGTCATATATTTACCAGGGACGGCGGAGCCGGGGGCAATTTCAAGCAAAAAATACATAAAATAATAATTTTACAAATGTCTCCGGACCCCCTACAAGTTAGTGCCTCTGGCGCTCGCTTGAAAGCCCCCACCCCCCACCCCCACTATTCAAATGCGCTCCGCCATCCCTGTTTACTTAGTTTCTTAGGAGTAGATCATTCATGGGAGTAGCCGTAGTATGGTGCTTAGGCGCTCTCCATTGTTTCTGTTTTAATTGAGTTGATATACTTGATGTGAAGAAACGTGTAATAAAGAGTGTACAGTCATAAAGTTTTCCCAGATAACCAGAGTTACCTCGGAAAAATGCGTGGCTACCTTCGGTTTTCTTTGTGGATTCCAATAGCCCTTGCTTAGATCTGCTTTTTCCACATTATCGTAATCTGACAAAAAGACCTTTGTATTTTCTAGGCACCGTCTTGAACCGTCCTTAATTTAAAATATACTTTTTTTGTCAATCAAACAACGCACAGAATTCAAACTAACAATAAAGCTCTTTTGAAACCAACTTCTCACAGATGTAAGCTTTAAGACTTAACCATGTTTTGCTATAAATCACACAAGTGGCGAATACTTAATACTCAGCCAGAGACTGCGGCTCGCGTTTCGCCCACTCGTCATTGCGTGCTTTACTCAACAGAACAGGTGATGCCACGCGTTTGCAGTGTCGAGCTTTGCGCGAACAAGTTCTTGCCGAATTAAATCGACGAAATAACAAAGTTAAGTCAAATAAGGGCACTCGCGCTTTCAGTTAGAACGGGAATTTTCAACTGGTTTCTTATTCTTAATGGTTTGAACCCAGGCGTATCAGTAGTTCGTATGGTGTGATCGTCTGGGTAAGGGTAGTTCTGAAAAGAACTCTTGTTGGTGACTGACGTTTCGATAACCTGAGCGGAAAACATCTCCGGGTGTTAGTGTGGTCCGTGGAAAGTGATTGGTCAGTTTGAAAAACACCATCAGCTGACAAATAGCTTTCACTTGACTCTGAAGATGACTTCCACTTGGTTGTCGAAGCGTCAGTCACTTTATTTTTGAATCACCAAAAGTTAGGTTGATTAATAATCAAAGATAAACATACTACAGACCAGAAATACTGTATTTGTTTCTTGATTACAAGGATATATGTACAAGTCATTTTTACAGATTTCTATAAGCTTCCGCTTGAGAAAGTTTCTACCAGGAAGTAGCTAATAACTGAATATCTCTGTTTTATCACCAGGCGGGTTTTGGACTTCACTTTTGTATCTACATATTCCGTTTTTTTTTTTAGCGAGAATACATTGGACGGTAACAAATAGCTGCTATTCCTTCTAATGTGTGTACTTGTAGGAAAGACAATCAGTGTATGGCTTGAACATAAAACATATTTCAGAATTCTCCAGTGAAATGAAACAGACAATTCCTGTTGAACATGATTAGGACGAACAGAGGGATATTCCAGGTGTGATACAAACCAAAACATTTTCATGCCATTTTTTCTCATGAGCCTTCATTTGGTGACAATGGCGGACAACTGTCACTCATAAAGTTCCGTGGGGAAACTTGGCCATCTTGTTTTTCGCTGAAAGAAAAAGTGAAAAACAGTCTAAATGATTTTAAATAGCGCAGTTATCTGCCTAGAGGGATATAATGACTGTGTGTAATCTGTGCACTCATCTGGCTGCCTTCCAAAAAACCTAAAAAACTAACACAGAGGTGAATCAGTGACAATAACTACCCCTTCAAAAAATTTTAACTAGCAAATCCTTGAGATACCACATTTGTGTATAATTTGTAATTTCTAGTACAAGTACTAAGCGGAACAGACAGTTTTGTTGTACTGTTGAAGTAAATAGATATTTTCTCCTCAAGAGAAAAAATTTAGACATTCACTGTATTGTTTGTTCTGGTGTTTGTAGTTAGCTCCTGGTCATATTGTTTATCATGCACTGTGCTGAGTGGCAGAAACACTACTCACACATCATAGTTGAGATGTTCAATGACAGTGTCAACATGTTCCTTAGCTATCTCTCCATCAATCTCTGCCAGGTATGTATACAGCTCCTTAAACAGTGAGAATGGAATTCGTGCAGGACCTCCTTCTAGATCAGTCGTTAAAATCTCACAAACTGTTTTCATTGCCAATGTAAGATTCTGAAAGAAAGAACAGTTGAGGATAATAGCTGAGAGAGCATAATATAATATCTGTCTTGCTAAATTCCTAATATTTTTGTCTCTTCCTCTAACCCACATTTGCAGAACATCCTAGGCTCAAATTTTTCCATCTACATACAACCTTTTCCTTTTTCTTCTTTTCTTTTGCATTTTAAAGTTAAGTGGACATGTCCTCTTTCTATTTGTCAAGAAATGTTTGACATGACCCATTACTCTTCTCAAAGAGTAATGTAAAAGTGTTGTGTATGAGAAGTGAAGATGGTCATCTTGATAGAAGGATGACACTGCACTCAGTCACAGTTCATAGAACATTAACTCATGATCAATACCTGTTTGAACTTTACCAATTTTGAATTCTGAACTCACCCCTTTTGCCTTAGTACAATGTACATGTTTTGTCCTTGCGCATGATTTCACATGATTTTCTTTTAGCCAATTGTAACCCAGAATGTGCTTGCACATATGCTTGAACTTGCTGTCATCATTTTCCAGATTTTTCATCTTGTTGTAATTTCTTGCCATGTTTAGGATTGACCTTGCCACTGTTACTGGAGTTTTGGGTCTAGCCTCTTCACCATAAATTCAATTTTTATTTTAGTTTCAGATTATGTGGTTGTTCATTAAATACTGTTAAATTGTTTGCTTTGGAGTTTGAGCCTACAATTTGTCAGATATAATTCCCAACATACCACCAACCAAAAGGTATCGCATTATTCACATCTCTGTGGTGCTATGCTTTATTATCAGAATGAAATATTGTGAGGCAAGTATGTTTTAAGATTATTCCCTTATCCATCAGCTACAGTATTTATCAAAATATACTCAAGATGGAATCTACACTCATCAGTTATGTTTCCTTTCTGGGAGGAAAGGCCAAACACAGGGTTTTCTGTTAGCACCAAGATCCAATGAAAATTGCTGTATAGAAGCCCTGTGTGTGACAGTTACTCTTAAGATTTTTTCAAGATATGTATCTGACTTTGAATAAGAAAGAATTGCTCTTCTTCTGAGAAAACCCTGTTAAAAAGTTCCACATATAATTAAAACCACAAAAAATTAAAGATTCACTGTTTTATAGATCTATGCTTGATGATTGTGCATATAATTGTTCACCTCACTGATTGCACTGCAAGCAAGAGCAAGAAAATGAAGCCACTTGAGCTCTTCAGCAAAACTTCCCATCCTAGAAAAATAATTGAAACCGTGAATTATTACATTTTACATTAAGTACCACAGTAAGATAAGCCAGCTAGACAATTCAGTGGCAGAGCAAAACTTATTTTGTTAAATTTTATTACTATACATCCATCTTTTTTGTTATTTGGCATATGTGACTAATCAATGATCAATGCCATGGATGAGTATTTGATGCGTAATTGATTCTCAGTAATCAACTGATTAGTCATTGATTATTGGTGATGATCAATGAGTAACTGGTGTTTAACTGATGACCAAAAATTTTGTGTCCATTTGATTACTTGTCGATGGATTGATTATTCATTGATGATACTGATTATGACTAATGGATGACTGAACATTCTGTGGCCTATCAATAATTATCATTTGATTACTCATTGATCAGCAACAATAATCAATGACTTATCAACTCATCAGCCATACAATCATGTAGATTACCCATGGATTACTCATTCAATTCACTGATGTCATCAATTACCGGTAGTTACCTCTGGTATCTGTCATGTTCAACAGTTTAAATTTCCATTAGTTAAACGAAAGATAATAAAACTTAAAGTACATGTAATATTGTAGTATGGTTTTATTACCGCAGAAGTTCATCCAAAGTATCTTTAGGAAGTGACAAATGTTTCCATTTCTCTTCTAAGGAAGACAACTCTATGATAGGCTTTCCACCCAACTGAAAAATATATAAACTTCAATTACATTTCTTTCATAAACAAGTTACCGGTATCAAAAAAAAACAAAAAAAAACTGAATGCCGATGAGTACAATAGCGCAAATTAACTCGATCTTCTCTTCATGTTGGAGAACTAGCAGCTAACATGTACATGTACTACTTTTGATAACACTAACACGCCGAAATAAATAAATTGAAGGGGTGCATGGAAAAAGACCCTAAGTGACATCTGATAGACTGCGAGATTCTCCACGCAAATTCCTTTTTACCTCCTTGTACAGAAAAGGAGAATTTGACATGAGATTAAGAGTCACTTAGGGCCTTTTTCCATGCACCCCTTCAATACACGTTTATCAATTATTGATAAAACGTGTAGTAGTTTTTTGTGGCTTACACAAAGTGTGTAGCCACACTATGCCATAGGCAGATTTATTTATTTATTTGCCTACGAGAGTCAGTCACATGGTCTTGTGTCCCACGGCGCACTAATCATTGCTTTGAACCATCAGAAGTTTAAAATGTCTCCATCGGTTACCACAAATGCAAAGACAGTACCGCTTGAGTTTGAAAACAATATAAATCACAGACGCCTTCTCAAGACTTTCGGCAACAAGAGGGTATTATATTTCATCGCTTTACATTTGGATGGAATTAGTGGAATTACTTGTTTACAACTGTAAGTCATGGAAGAGGTCATTCAACGATGAGTTGACTGTAAAACTGTTGATTTGCGGAATATATTTTTACCCTTTTGAGTAGGTACGCTTCTTCACATGACCACAAATTCAAAGACAGTACCACGTGAGTTTGAAAACAATATAAATCACAGACGTCTTCTCAAGACTTTCGGAAACAAGAGGGTATTATATTTCATCACTTTACATTTGGATGGAATTAGTGGAATTACTTGTTTACAAATGTAAGTCACGGAAGAGGTCATTCAACGATCAATTGACTGTAAAGCTGTCGATTTGTGGAATATATTTTTACCATAAATTAATGTGATGTATGGATTTGTTTTATTTAAATAATTATTTGTTTAGCCATATATACAATCCGTTTTGTTAAAAACTGGATCATTGCATAATACAATTTGAGTTTTCAATGGCTTGTTAGCCGTAATACTAGTATATCATTCAGGAATTATGCCATGCTCTACAAATACATGGCAAGTTTATATGTATATTTCAATTTTGATAAACAATTATTGGATGAGGTTTTTGTGACATCCAGAATAATCAAGGTCGAGGTAAGTGTTATCAGCTGAAGCCGAAGGCTGAGGCTGATAACACTAACTGAGACCTTGATTATTTTGGTTATCACAAAAACCAAATCTCATAATTGTTTTATTAGACATTGTTTTAAAGAAAGTAATGACAAATGCATTATCACACCAAACACAGTTTATTTTCAACAAGCCATGTTCTTACATGAATTTGACACTGCTCCTGGAAATCACGCATTGCGGCGCAACCTATGGATTATTCCCTAACCCACTAGCAGATTAGTGAATAATCTGTAGGTTGCACTGTTTCCCAGAACTAACTGTAGGCTTTTAGCATATGAGAAAACAGATTGTGACTACAGTGTATAATAAAAACAATTATTGCACTCGTGCTTGTTGGATATGAAATGATTATAGTCAACTCAATGTTGCATGCCTCATTGGCTATCTATTGTCTCATATCCAACCTACACTCATGGAATAACTGTTAATTATTTGTGGGCTTCATGAAAAGATTTAGGCTTTCTTGGGAATCCACTCAATTTAGAGCTATTGTGGTTATGCTTTGATATGGTGTGAGCTTGTACTTTGTGGTACAATACAGCAGTATCTCATTTACCATATCGTAACCTTTGGTATGATAAAACTACGGTAAATAGTTGGAATCCCCACATGAGCACACTTTGTGATTCTCTGTAGTAGCACCTTATTCTCTAAAATACCTCATATTTTCACCTTCTACTATCAATCACTGACCTTTCGAGTTGAAAATCTTAGTAGTGTCTTTCATTTTTTTTTCATGATAATTGAGTTTTATCCTAATTAAAGGTATAACTTGTAAACCACACATGTACGCACTGCGGACCTATTATTGATACCTGTTTGTGCAACACTGCTAGTAATCCTTGAGTAAGAGGTTTTTCCATGGGCTGCCCTAACTGAAACTCAAGGCGATCTTTAACTGGGGGTGTCTCACCTTTGGAGAGAGCATCAAAGTACCTACAATTCCAAATCAAGAGAGCAGAGGTCAATACTGCACATCACCATTTGACTTTAAAATCATGAATTTGTATCCTTTCAAGAAATATTCAGACCCACTCCCAAAGTTTCCAAAGAAAAGCAAGAAGTTACCAGTAAACAGGAATTTCCAGAGGGCAGATACTTACATGTAAATCCAAAAACCTTCTGTTGGAGCGTATGGATAACGGTAGCCTGTTCCAGGCTCTCGGTCAGTGAGATGATTGAAAAAGCAAGTTAGTGAAAGAAACAATCTGCCTCTTCCTTTTTCTCTCCCAGATTCCCCTCCTGTTTCTTTATTGACCATCCTCACTTACCGAGAATAAAAGGCCTGACAGAATACTGGTTTCTAGCATTAAGTAACCAATAGTATCAGGGTTCAAAAAAGCCCCAATTTTCAAGTTTGCCTGAAATTAATCTTATTATGGTGCAATAGCCACTAGCCTGTGTTGTGTATAGACATATTATATTTCCTTTCAAACAGAAAAAGACAGCCCAGTAAACAAAACCAGCCTGCTTGACCTGACAAGCAACATTTTAACCATTGTCTGGCCACTACACCTTCCAGGGTACGCGATGCAAGTTTGGAACGTGTGGCTGGCCTATAGAAAATTAAGCTTCACAGACTTTGGAGTTCTGGTAGAATCCCTATCCTTATAGGCATCAACCTACCTGTCTGCTTCAGAGATTTTAATAGCATTCGATATAAATTTGTTTAAAAAGATATCATACCGAGGATGTATGTTTTGTCCATATCCTCCTAGATGATTCAGTTATTTATAATTTCCATGCCCAGAGACTGGAAATAAGCGAGATCATCGATCATCGATCATTTACACCATGCACAAGGTTTAACCTTACATTATTGACTCAAGTCTTAGAAGATGAATGAACTGACACCTCTAGCAATATCGGCAAGAGTCGAGGGACTGTTTTAAAACCATCTCTGTAAGGTTATTATTCCAAATCAAGACAAGACAGAACGACAATCGAGATAAACACTTGCAAGAAAACAAGACTGAAGGACTGACTTACGCGTAGGCCCACTGCAAAACATCCTTCGGTTGTGTACGAATTGCAGCCTTAGTGAACTGTTTAAGAATGTCAGGTAATTCGGGAGGAATATTGATTTGCTGCGAACAATAAATCGGCTCCTCTGGTTGAGGCATAACTCTGGGTTTCAAACAAAATTTGGTGAACTTTCTTTCACCAACTGTTGCACGTCAAAATGGCGGGTGCTAGTTACTATGACGACGACGAGCTGTGTTCCCAGAATGCAATTCGCGAACAGAAAACATTGGAAAAATGGCGCGGTTGTGTTTTCCTGTGACAATGTATTAGGCCTTGTAATAAGTAGATTTTCGTGGAGGCAGAACAATTTTGAATTTATCTTGGTGGTCACTATCTTCTGTTGAATTTTGGGAAGATTTAAATGCGTTTCAAAGTATGACAGATGATCTTGGTCATCTTGATGGAACTTGAGGTGCCTTCAGCTGCTGTTCATGCAGAAAGTGACGAGAGTCTCAGCAGGACCGACACACCAAGTGATAGCGAAGAGCTCGATCTTTCAGGTTTGGTTGTTATTTTATCCTTTTTCTTCAATATTATATTTTTTAATAAAGAAAGAAAACTAGGCATTTTCAGTAGTAAATTATGCAATGCAGTTTTAATTTGATCAGAGCATTCTTGAATGTGATTGGTTCTTAACATGCACATTAAATATTTTCACGACTGATCACACAAATGGGAGAACGAGCGGTTTTTTGGTTGATTACGAGCTGCTGTAATTGGACAGTAAACTAAAAAGGTTTCTGTAAGTAACTTTCACATATCGTGTTCTGCTTATATCACGACATCCATTTCAAGTTGCACACTTTCCAACCCCCCCCCCCCCCACTCCCACTGTTATGATATTCTTTGACTCCAGTTATTGCACTTTTCCACAAATTTTGTTGTCAAGGTAGAACTGAATAATTTTAGTTAATCTTTTATCTGTTTATTAGCTTAATGCTGGCTGCTTTTACTGAACAAATTTTATGTCCCTTGAAATTTTCAGCTGCCCTACTTGGAAGATATGAGCTGTATATAGCTGAGTATATCTTGTTTATAGCTAACAATAACAAATTGCTGACTTTCAAGCAGGACGGCAGAAAAATGTCATTCCAGGTGTTATCCATATTCCATCTGCATCAGGCAGCAGACCCAAACAAATGGGAATTTCAGTGAAAAGATACTCTTCTTCAGATGATTCTGATCATGGAGAACATGAAAATGCCAACATGTCTGCAGATTATATTCAAGGTTTGTAGTTATAGTGTTGACAACTGACTCCTGTTTGGCAAGTACAAATTATTTATAGATCGCTTATCTCTAAGCCATGGCTGTGGTCTAAGAAAAATTTTGAAAAATTTCCCAACCATGAAATCCTGGGTGTCCAGCATTTAAGCTTTTATGAAAAAAAGTGAGTATTTCCACTCACCCAAAGTCAAAATTTAGTTGCCTGTGGCACCCGGGCACTTCTAGAGCACAGCCCTACGCCAAGTTGAGTGTTCTTTGTGAGTTGTCTCTGAAAAATAATAACGTGGTGGTTTTGAATACAAAGTGGTATCAAGAGACTTTCAAAGCTAGCTGTGTGATAAAATGAAAATCAGATTACTTTGTCTGCACTGAAATTAAACCAGTCTGATCACAGTTTTTCCCGGGCACCATCTTGAATTAGAAACCAGTCTGTCTCGATCTGTTACTTTGTAACTTGATCTGTTACACTGTTACTTAACTAAAGTTTTACTTTACTTTACTTTGCTTTGTGCAAGGTGTAGTATGTGTTACTAAAGGGAAGCTGTATTTGTCTTTTTCTGAAGCGCAAAGCTGTATTTTAGTGCCAAATTTGTTGGATGCCCTAAAAGATAAAAATATGCAAAGGAGAACTCACCAAGTAAATTATGTTTTGAGAAATTTTCCTGTGAAATGGAAAGTAAAACGTAGTGTAAGTTTAATTATTATCTAAATATTAAAAAAATATATATTAACCAAAATGGTGAGTGATTACTGGTTTGCACTTGCCTCATATAAGTGTTTCCTGTCAGTAATAAACATATAGGGACTGATCCTTATGATCCCTGGGAACAAACTTCACCCTTACCAAGTATGTAATGTGTTCACTTTAATCAGGTTTAGCTCCACCTGAGGTATTGTTAAAAAACTACAGGAGACAAGCAAAGCAATTTGCCACAATGGGAGACGAGAGAGCTGTGTATGATCGTGTTCGTTGTGTAGCTTTGACTAGAATTGTGTACAGAGATAATCACTGGAAGTTGGCAAAAGCTTACTCCAAGCTGTCCCAAGCATATCTTGAACAAAGAGGTGTGTACAGACAAAGTAAATTACAGGACAGTTAGGTAGAATCTTGTTAATTCAACCAGTATTAAATGAACAGCTGGTGACTAAAATCTGGCTGGAGTTATTTTGAGGTTACATGCAAAGGGCACTTAAAGGAGCTGTATCATATTATAAGGCATTTTTTGATGATTGTACAAAATTGATTGTAAATAAATAGGGTGAAGCCTAGTTTCATAATGTTACACTTTTGGTTCATTTCATTGCTCAAAGTATCCCGAAAAGATGTTACTTTCTTGTACATTCTAAAGTGTAAATTCTGTAATGCATATAGCAGTACTTTATTACTCCTAAAGGCTAAAAAAAGTGTTTATAAAACATAGTTTAACAGCGCTTTGACATCTATTTAAATAGATTCCAGGTAATTGATCACAGATGATGTCAAAATGTGTTAAGAACAAAATAGTGGAACACGAGTTGATAGCTGAGTTGGCACTGATTTTCTAACCACTTTTTGACGTCTTCTTTGACCGATTACTTAATATGAAGGGAGCCAAATATATGTTAAATGACATCATCTATGCATCCATCCTCCAATTGATCATAATTAAGAACCAATCAAAATGCAAAAGGAATGTGGTGTATTATTTAATGTACATTGTACATAGAAAATAATTTCAAAAACATTGAATGTACATGATGACAGAAGTAATGAAAGGGGGATTAAATCCCTTTCTACATTTTCTACATATTATCAGGTTTGGCTCAACAAGCCCTACTTCATGCTGGGAATGCCCGTGATGTATTGCTTGCAGCAGATGCTGCCAAACAACAAGGGAGACAGGTTTATGATAAATCTGATGTGTTACCTGTCATGGAGTTAATTTATCTCATTATGGGACAGGCGCATGTTGCCATGAAGAAGTAAGTAAGAATTAAAAAGGTTTTTTAGTTGTTAGAGTCCAATCTTGTGACATTTTTACATCCTATCAGGGGAACAGGGATGGCATAGTGGTTAGTGAGAGTACTTCCCTCCCATTGATGTCGCCCAGATTCCAATCCTTGACGTAGGTTTAGTTTGTAGTTGGTTCTCGCCTTGCTCTGAGGGTCTTCCTCCCGGTTCTCTGGTTTTCCTCCCTCCACAAAAACTGGCACTTCTAAAATTGTTCCAACTCAATCTGGAAACAGTGGGCAAAGAGTCTCTCCATGGGATGTGCCACTGCAAATTCCCGTTAATTTTTTTATTTATCTATTAATACACCGATTCTTCTTCCCCTGACCATTTGTTTGACTGGTTGTATATTCAACACTGTTCTAAATGTGATACAGTTGGAGGTGTATTGTCTAATGTTTAGTGCGCTTGACTCCTGTTTGAGTAGTCTGGGGAGAGCCCTGGTTGGGTTCATTGTGTTGCATTCTTATGCAACACACAGTACCTCTCTCTACCCTGGTATATTAATGGTTACCTGGGTAACCTGGTAATGAAGTAGCATCCCATCCAAAGAGGATTGGAAATACAATATATGTTATGCCCTTCCCTACCTCATGCAGGTTTAACCTTTCTAAACTGTTCTTCTACTACATGTTGGTATTGACTGAAACACTGACAGCTGCTCTCAACAGTTAATCCTCTTGATTTAACCTACCCCTTAAGGCATCTGATTTTACAATTCATGGAGCTTACAAAATATAACTTTACTAGTCAGACTCTGTCCATCCTTCACAGCACCCAGAAAGCAGAGCACAGTTTAAAGAAAGCAGAACTAGTATCAAGAGAAAGAGAGGAACTGGGGTTTAAGTATCAAGACCCAGACAGAAGGCTTCAAATATTGATGTCTCTTGGTCGTGTCAGCCTTAAGGCACATAAACCAGGGTATGCTCTGGAGACTTTTGAAAAGGTATTATTTGACTGTAATTAATTAGTTGATGCATTTTGTAATGATAACTGATTTAAATAAAATTTGAAACACATGAAGAACAGACAGGTCCAGAAATGAACTTGCTTATGCTGATTATTTTGTTTGGTCCCAGACCTCCAATGTTACAGTGTGTGTAAATTTCTAGTCAACAGCAAGTTATGGTTGTGGGATTCAAGACCTCCTTCCTGACTTAAGTGCTGTTGGATTTGGTCTCAATAGTCCTGAGTTCAATTCCTTGACTATGTTTTGTAAATAGCCAACTGGACAGCCTTGCAACACAGAATACACAACTACGATTAATTATCCGCCATATATATATATATCCCCCTTTTTTGGAGCAAAAAATTTATAAAGCCACTGGTGACATTTTGTCATCATTTGTTTACTGTATATTTGCAGGCACTGGAAGTTGCTCAGAAACATTATGGAGAAGACAGCAAAGAACTGATTCCTATTTATCAATGTCTTGCACGAGCAGAAAGCAGTCAAGGTGATGCATCCAGTCATGAAAGGGCAACAAAACTTTTTTTGCAGGCTCATGACATCAGTAAATTAAGGTAAATCATCAGCATCTCAGAAATAAAGACTTTGAAATTGTTTTCTTATTTTGTGTATTACTGCTTAGAAATGATGAATTAAGCTTAAGAACTCTAGTCTACTGTGATTCACAGTGAAACCTTAGAGAAAACGACGTTCATTGTCTACAATCATGGTCAAAAGTCTTGGGACAAATTTGCACTTGTGGCGCTTTTTCACACGCGCCAAACAAACAGTCACGCGTGAATTCAACTACACTTGCTCAGCCCCTCCCCCCACCCCACCTACAATGTTGAACATTTCTCCAGGGTTTCAACATTGTATGGGGTGGGGGGGGGGGGGGGCAGAAACGAATTTTGAAAAGGATAAAAGTGCTTTTTCAAACTCCGTTTTTAAAGAACAGATAATTCATGCAATGATGCAAGTGTCCCAAGGAATTTTGTCCACCATTGTAGTTTCTAATGTAATGGGGGTCATTAGTGCAGAGTGCACTATTGGGATGGTTTAGGGGGCTGCTGTTTGCTAAGCTACTAACACAATGAGGTGTAAACTTTAATGTTTGTTTAATTAATTAATTTCAGTTAATTAATTAACATTGTGATAAGGAGGTGGGGTAGGTACCTCTGTTTACTATGTAAAACGTATCATACTTACGTTACTTTGTGATAACGTCACAAACCTATATATGTTTTCGCAAATCTCTTGCTATCCTAGTGGTGCTATTCTCTTAAGAACAAAATCAATTTTCTTGAAACGCATGCGCAGATAACTTAGCCTTCAGTGTCTAGTTCTGGCCCTCTCTCTGTCACGCAACGCCACTGTAGCGTTGCTTGACAGAGAGAGGGCCAGAACTGAACTATTTTGACCAGGGACAGCAGCTGTATTTCAGGTAACGTCAGTTCTCCCTTTTCTAGTGTAAATAACGCTACTGTGACTGCGTATCATCTGGAATCACCCTTAGCTCGATTCAAGAAATGTCGTCAGCTGTTTTATGTATTGCGTGTTTGCCAGGGTTCAAATAAAGAATGCTTCTGCCTAGCGGCTTGTCTATTTCAACTTCTATGAAGGGAGCAAAAAGTTTATATTCAGCCGAAACTTTCCCGCGTTAGTTACATGTAAAACTAATAAATTTGTGACACAAGAACTTCGCAAATATTGCCGCAGACTCCGTGGCACTTAATGAAACCGCCAATTAATATCATCAGTCTCTGAGGTGACTCTCTCACCGATGTAGAATATAATTTCGGTCTCTACCTTCAATACTACTCGTTGAAACGCCCCTAGTCTGCTCCTCTGTTGTATTAATCGATAGCATTGTATTTTAGTTTGACGTGAATAAGAACGAACTATTCCGTGACTGGACGTGACTACTTGATAATTAGATTAGTTCTTGTTTTTCTGTGAAATGAAAATTTCCGTTTGGAGTAAAACGAAATCGTCCCTCTTCGATTTTTCATGAGATATTTAGCGTTATTCCATTTATCTCCAGCAGTAAGTAAAAAAATACACATCCTTCTTATATTTTTAGTTTTAAATTTATCACACTATTCATAGCACATCGTTTAATTTATATTACTCATATGGTTTGTTAGGCGCATTTGATCATATTCACATGTTAATTTGCGCCTTAGAAATATTAATTATTATTATTATTATTATTATTATTATTGAAGAAACAAGGGTATCATGTTGCATAGCTCGGCGAGGAAAACAAAAGTATCACGTTACATACGTTGGAGTGAAAAATAGAATTGTCATATTTGCCACTTCTGCATATTATTGAATTTAAAATGACTGAAACTCAGCGTAAAGCATCACAATAAAATTCAAAGCCGTCTTGACAAACGGTAATTGTAAGTTATTTTTGGGCCTTGAAAGAAAATACAAACATGAAACTTATACAATGCTAAGATTACGTCTTATCAAGTTTTTGTCTGCTCATATTCTGCAAGGGGAAAAGGTCTAGTTGACTACCAAGGGAGAGATCGGCATGGGTAAGGACATATGTGACTACTGCATCAGAGCCGTAATTACACTCTGCACTATCTGAGATTGTCTCACTAGTTTTTATTTTTCGACCAGGATGGAGGACCCACATGAAAAGCAGCATGTGGCTTCCTCTCTAATTTTCGCAATTTATTTTATTTTGTGTGGCAGATTTGGAGAAGATTCAGTGGAAGTTGCTGACTCTTCATTTGTTGTGGCCTCTGGTTACATCACTGACAATGACAATGGTCACAAAGCAAAGAAATACCTTGAAGATGCCATTACTTTATACATGAAACACAAAGGACCTTACCACAACTCAACTATCAAGGCTCAGGTTTGTTCACCAGAACTTTACTCTATTATTATTGAAACTCTAACCTTAGTGTCCTGCCATCAGTGTTTACTATTACAGGGGATAGAGAGAGCTTTTAAATTGTTGAATAGATCGGTTAAAAAACCCAGGAAAGTAAGTAAGTAAGTAAGTAACTTTATTTAATGAGGGTAAAAACACTTTACAGTCATTGACTGATAAACTCGTGGCCCTCCCAAAACCCAATTTGTCTTTGGAATCTATACGTGATATATGTATTAACCCAAATCAGAAGCATATCATATACAGTCTTTTTTTTCCTCCACTCTCTAATCTTCCCTTCCCTGCTCTTTTTTTCGCTAGGATTCATTTGCACCAAGTAACTTAAATGCACGTACTCCAAGTTTTTGTAGGTCATTTTGTGCAAAGGAACGCATTTTTCATTGACACGGTTTTCACAAATGCAATCATATATGTTTTTCTTGAATGGCAAAGAAATAATAAAGAAATAACATAATTATATATTAAATATGAAATAAATTGTTTCCTAATTCTCAACCCACTCAGGATGAATTGAGCCGTCTGTTAGTCCGTGATGGTGGTCTTGAAGACGCTGTGTCCCTTCAGAGATCAGTGGCAGAAGCTAAAGTAGTGTTGTATGGTGACCCAAGTGAGCCGGCGGCTGCTTCATATCAGATGCTGGGAAGCATTAGACTTAAACAAGGACGTACACAACAAGCTTTGAAATGGCTGACCAAGGTAATTCATTACACCATGTTTGGCTGCATTGTTGTTCATTACTAAGGCTAACATCAGGGTTTTCAATGGAGTGGGATTCTGGGAATTATAATTCTTATTGAAAAGTTTGTGACCACCTGTTTCCCCAGCAGATGTCTTTTGCATCTAATACATTTTCATACTTCAGTTTCCATTGGTGGATCAGTGTAGCCATTCTGATGCTGAATAATCAACGAGACCATAACTCATAAAGTTTCCCGTGATCCCTAGGTTTGAATCTTTTGAAAGTTTCCTCAAATGCCTTGTTGTGAAGGCAGCTAATGACATACCTTTTGAGAACCCGTGTGTCTTATGTTAAAACTTTTCTTTTCCAAGTCGGTTTTTCATGTTAATGTGAGATTTAGAAATGCTTTTGTTCACTCTTTAGGGCTATAACATGTTGAGTTCCACACTAGGAAATAATCATAAGAGGACTAAAGAAATGGCAGATGCCATCAGCCGTGTGAAGATGTAAGTAGATAGATAGATAGTAAATTTACCGTCATTGACCAGTAAATATGATTGACGTAAAATAGCGAGGGAAGCTGCATTTTTCACAATCTGCAAGGGAAATACATTGGTTATCCATTTGTATACCGTTACAAGAGGAATTAAGGACTGGAAAAAAAGGTTAAGGTGTTACAGGCGGTAAGATGTTGATAATTAGCGCCCTTTGTTTGAAACCAAACAAAAGGCACTTCGTTTAGCATGTTTAAACAGCACCTTTCTACGTCTGCGTATGTTTCTTATGCGTAAACTTATTCACAGTGTACAGGGCGATTTTGAACAGTAGTTACGTATTTGCTTGAGGGAACTTAAGCACGCGCGTCTTTTAGACACGGACGGTAGCCGGAAGTGAGCTACTTTCACTTTTAACTTGTCCTCACACAACCATATTCACATTGCTAAGTATCTTTTCTTCATTAGAAATGAGTAGTATCAAAAATCTGGGAGACCATCGGTCCTAGCAAGCGAAATCTTCTCTTCCGGTTGCCGTCCACCTCTCAAAAACGCGCGTGCTCAAGTTCCCTATTATTGTGTACGTTGTTACCCACAAATTTAATTCATCGGAATGTTATGTTTTATTTTGTAGGTCGCCCGATGCTCAAAAATACCTAAGCTCAGAAGAGAAATTGAAGAAGAGACCAAGATTTACCCAGGTGGTTGGGAGATCTAAACCCCTGGGGTGTTCTACAACATCCGTCGGGGATTGACTTAATTTGTAAAGCGCTGAACGCTATTTATAAGGAAATTCTGGCATCGAGACAATTAAGTCTGACTAATTACTAATTTACAAATAAAATTGGCATGGTTCCCATTCACATTTAAAAGTCTCTTCGTAGCAGAGAGGTGTAAATAAATAAGATTCATAAACTAAGTAAAATTACTCAATGTCATTATGGTTTGCTGTAAATGTAATAAAAGTATTAATATTTCGTATTTTAATGCTACAATTATAAACGGTATCCTGTTAGCAGCACAAGTTATGTTTGCATCACGGTACTGAAAATAAACAACAACAACAACATATTTATTGATTCACGATATGATGTATTCCTATCAGTAACAATCTCGTTCCCAGAGCCCACGTGTCTTTTGGTCAGCGCCAAGACGCTGACCAAAAGACACGTAGGCTCTGGGAACGAGATTGGCTATGTAATTCTACTACTCGTTAGCAATCCTCTTCATAGACATTAGGAAAAAGCAAATAAGCGGCCAGCATTTGGTTAACAACCGCACACTACTAGGCTACTCACTATCTACTAAAGAATAGATAGTAGCGTAGCCAATCGGAGAACGGCATTCGTGATAGAACCGGTAGTAGATTTATACGAAAACTTGATAGAAACTCGGAGTAAATGACTTCTATTACATGCAAGAAAAAGAAGGAAACTCGTTTATTTTGATGATCAAAATGTGTGGGTGTTTGCTAAGTTTTCTTTAACGCTATCCAAAGTTGATAACTTTGTAAACGAAGATCAAATCTCCGGTTACGTCTTCTCGTGTGTACAGCATATTTAGGCATGCCCAGGAGCCCTGGTTTACTGAAGGTATTTCAGCGCTTACATGTGGGACCAGTGTCGGTCGCCGGACTCAGGATGACAACATTTGTATGGGTTCAGACCTACTTTGGTTCGGTCGCATGTCTCTTTTACGGAAAATGAAATTGAACCAATCAGAGAACATCGGCATAAGCTCCTGGAGAACATTTATTTCTGGTTTCGTTCATAATCGTAGCTATGACAAAATTCTGGAAGATGATTGATCACGTAATCGATGCGTGATCACGTGGGTGTCCAATTACAGGTTTCCGATTACAACTTTTTGTATTTAGATACCTGTAATTGAATACCTACACCATTTGCACGTCAATTACGCGCTCTTTAATGGTTTCGTCAGTGTTTTCTACAGTTTTTAAAACTTTCGAAAAGTGCTTCTGACTTTTTCGCTCAACGAAGTTCTCAAAAGACATTTAATTTCGTAATTTCAAATCGACCTCGCGCTTCACGCTCGTCCGATTTTAAAATTACTCGCCTGATTACTCCCTTAACCAAAACTATAACAAAATTCTCGAACGTGATTGGCTATCAGCAGCCCGATTTGAACATTAATTAGACAGTGTACGCGTCATGCTTGTAATTGGACAGTACGCGTCATTTTGCGCGCGCTGTTGCGGTACACTTTGTTGAGTAAACTGCTGTGTTTTTCAGCATTCATAACGACGTTTAATCGTTCAGCGATCAATCGATGGTTTGTTCGTTTCTCGAATTTTGTCATAGTTTTGATTAATTGGTAACAGGACATCGTGTCGTCCAATTCAGTCTGTAATCATACTCGTGATTAACAAATCGGACTCCCGCTTCGCGCTTGTGCGATTTTGTTAATCACTCGCATGATTACAGACCGAATTGGACTCCACTCAGTCCTATTACCATTATGAATTGTACTCCACTCGGTCCGATTGTTCTTCAGTAATTAGCACTTCGTATCTAGTAGCAGAGATTCTCGCGCGTTAATATCCTTCCCAAAGAAATATTTATTCCTCAGAGCGTAAAGATTAACTTATGACGTAGGGTTCATAAAAGAACTTCCATACCCTGATCTTGCTCTCTCGGATGGCTGGTACAACTCGAGCCGAAAGCGAAGCTTTTGTATGCCATCTCAATAACGAAATGACATGGCTACCTCAGATCCGGCATCCAAAATCTCCTTATTTTGCAGCATACGTTTACTGTGACTCATATATAGTACTTTCATGTTGTCTCTATTTTTGTCAAATTTATGTTGTATCAGGGTTCCATTTACTGTGCTAAATTGGATGTCCCTGAATACATATTGTAAAAAAAATAAAAACTTGGCTTAAACTGAAACTGTTTAGCTGCTTCAGTGGGTAATTGAGTCATTTGGCCAATCATGTAAAGATAACCCTTACCAAGAGTAAACAAAAAACATTGTTGATTTTTTATAGTGGCTAGTGGGCCCCTTGACGAGAAAGAGAAAGTTGTTCCCTCTGCAAAATAGACCAGGGATTCAGTAAAGTGTCTTCACAACGTAATTTAATTTTCCGTGATATTCAAAACAGTCCTTTTCGTTACCGACAGCTGCATGTTATTTCTTTCTTGTTTTTCAACTTTCAGACAATATGCTAAAACGTTTGAATGCTGGAAGCAAATTGGCCCATCGTTATTCAGTGACCCTGCTGTCTTTTCATAAAACAATTCATTGTTATTTTGTAGAATCTTGCAACCTGGTGGATTGTTTGCGAAAATAGCATTAAAATTAGCAAATACAAGTCAAGGACAATTTAATTACTTTATTGTTAAAGAGATTTAAGGCTTCCGCTATGGAAAACAGTGTCCTGACTTGACAAAAGACAAGGCACTGGAGTATTTCAGTTGCGTAAGGACTATTTGCATTTTGTAATTAATGTAAGGATAATAAAATCTGTGTCTTAACTCGTCCTTCCCTATTCCACTTGCGGTATTTCATGTTAAACCAAACACAAAACAAACTTTACCGTCATATGTAATTTCTTACAAACAAGTATCACCGCAGTTGACGTTTCAAAGGTCTTTTTACAACAAAAAAGAACGGCGAAGGTTGTTTATAAATCAATTCGCGAAGAAGAGGTAAACAATTGAAACCTTCCCATGAGGTTTGGTTGCTTTGGAAAAAACGTGAAAGGATCCATACTTAGCGCTATTGTTCAAGGTGATAAAGCCAGAAGGGATCCGAAGAGCTCTTACACTCTCTACTTTGATGTTGTGTTGGCTGTGCTTATGACCAAAATTCCGTGTTGCTTTGTACTCAAGCAGGTTTTCGAGGTCGGCTATCCAAGTGATAAACTGATGGGATTTCGTGCGTGGTGTTCAGTTCAGCAAAACTGGAATCAAAAGACCATAATTTTGTCATTGTGAAGTTGGTTGCTATCCGAACTAGAACTGACAACAAGCTTGTACGGAGAAGATGGCGGGATGAGTTCACAAGCATTGTTTAACTGGACACTTCGTAACGGTGCGATGAAGTCAAAATATAGCCGAACCTCAACTTATTTTCGGAACAGAGACAAACCGGATTTTAACAAATCAAAAGTTTACTTCGCGGACAATTTGACAACTGTACACGAAGTTGATAATTACAGTATTTACAAGAAGGCGAACTTTCGCTTCAAACTGCCAGAAATTGACGTGCATAAATACAGACCACTTGTTTGCAGAGATCCTAACGCCAAACCTTCGGCAAGGAAAAAGTACACTGACATGTTTGTAAGTGACACCGTGAAACTTCCTCTTATCAAGTTAAAAACTACGAAAAATGATGCCAAGAAAGCTACTCCAAAGAACAGAGAACTAACAGAGCCTAGTGAGCCACAATTTCCGAAAGCAAGTAGGAAAGCTTCAGACAAGTTTCAAGTCGGTAAAACACTACATTTCAGATATAGCGACTTTATGCTGAGAAAGATGGATGGAAGTGCATCTTCAAAAGACAAAATATTCTTTGTAAAGTAATTATCCACTTATCGACCACGATGTACAAGTAGTAACTCAGTTCGGTACCTCAGTATCGGCAAAGAGTTCAAACCGAACAGACTGTAGCTTAACTCGCACCTGTGGACATCACAGTAAAAAGGCTAGAAGCTGTGTAATATAAACAGCTAAATTTTATTTGAATTTTTAATATCTCTGGGTTTGCTCTAATAATAAATTTGACAGTTTGTGTTCAAAAAGCGTGCAAAAGCAACCAGGTAGCAACCTGTTCAAATTATCATTAAGCTCTGTTTGGGATTTTATTACATCTGTGAAAAAGACGCATCTAAACAGCCAGGAATTCGTCATTTACGATGAAACGTTTCTGATTGCTGCCAAATTTACACCTGGTCATCATTCCCAGGGGACTGAAAAACGTGTGAACTGCCATTTCGCAGCGACCCGACCAAGGTTCCTGTAGGAGGTGGGGGGGGGGGGGGGGTGTAGTTTGCGTGCATGCGTTCCCTCCTTCTTTTCCCCTTTTTCACACAGAAATGTGACGTTTGCAGATGGGCGTTGTTCCAGTACACTGATGATTGCTTTTTTAATTTCACATAAATCACGGTTGATTAATAGCCGTTATCAAGGTTCGCTTTTTCTACTTTTTCAATTTTCATTTCAAGAACATATGATGCAAATCGTGCTGATTTAAGTTAGCCAATGAGAAAAGCGGACAACGAAATATCTGTAAGGCGATCCATGATCTTAAATTTGTCAGAACAAATGCAGTCCTAGATCCACTTCTAACAAGAGACTATGATCTAGCCTCTTGCTTCTAATGATGAATGTTTCTGATTCACGGAATAAAATTGCTCTAAAATTGCTGTGCTAGTCTGGAAATCAATCCCTTATTCAGTTAAGAAACTAAGCACATCTAAATTAAGGGCGAGAGGAATGCTCCCGTTGAAATCTTAGTGCTCTTCAAATTGGTACCGTTTTTTCACAATTCGTCGTGCGCGAGATATTTAAGGTCGTAATTAATGTTTCTATAATGTGTCTAGTGACTGAATCGAGTGAGTCTTGTGCTGGGTCAGTAGAGCTAGATCCCTTCCATTCCAAGTTACTACTAACTGAAGGCTTATTTCTCAAATGTTGTGTCCTTGAACATTTTCTTCTCACCTTCTCTCCTACTTGTTGTTATCCGTTTCCTTCACATGACTTTGAAACTTTCTTCGCTTCATATAATTTCCAGCTTTTCTCCATTCAGTATTTTCGCCAACTAAATGAAATTACTGAAATGCAAGGGTCCTGAGCTGGTAGATTGTTAATGGATAAAATCAATCTATCGTTCCTTTTTGCGACTGCAGAATATTCTCACTTTGTTTGGTTTACATCGATCTGAACTTCACGTATTTGTCCGGTTTTAGTCGTTTCACCATCCCTCTTCTTTAACTCGACCCCTTTAACTTTTCGTTTTTCTTCGCGGTTTCTGCGGCTGCGAGGCTTCTCTTTGAAGTCGCTTGATCCGAAAGGATCTTTGAGGAACTGTTTGAAAGCAGAACGAAACCTGTTGGTTCGTAGATAATAGATGAGCGGGTTGACAGCACTTGAGATGTACAGGCAGTACCATGCACTGAACCCAAACCAAATGCTCCGCCTGGTTTTCACTCTGCAGACCCGTCACGGCATACACGATGGAAGGGACATAGCAGAGAAAGTACGTTGCTATTGTAATAGCTATAGTTGTGATAGCTTTGATATCACACTTCAGGCGAGCCTCAGCTTGAAGAGGAGGTAGATTCATCTCGGCTCTCTAAGAAAAAAAAACGAAAAGAGAGATTCTCGTTCCTCACAAAAAGGTGTGTGGCATGCAAAGTCCCATTTCTAAGCCCAAATTTGATCGAGATCCCATTTCCCAACCTATTGTTTTGCCCAAATACCAAGCCCATTCCCATTTTTTTCTGTTTCCCAGTCCCAGTGATCCAAATCCCATTTCCCAGGCAGAAAAATAGTTAGAGTTCCATTTTACTCCTTCAGGCCCTTCCATAATAGTAGCAAGAGAGACAATATCCAGGGTTAGACACACTATAATGACGCATTAAAAAAAACATCTTGTGAAACTCTTGAAACTTTAGGCTTTGCAATGACTAAACTGTGCTTATTATTTCTTAATTACACACTAGTCCATGATTTATACTGTTGAACATTACTGTATATAAGAGGCGATGTTTAATTCCTAAACATTTCAAAGGAACGTTTTTAGCATCAATATCGATGTTGTGACTTTTACAAATGCACTTCAGAAATGGTCATGTGGCGATCTTTGCCCACACTCTGCACGCTGTGTAGAATGACAGATATCCAATATAATTCTCACTGCACATCGCTCTCGCCGGTTTATACTGAGGCCTGGATCATTGTTTATGTCGGTGTCGTTTGATTTTTTTTCCTCAAGAAGCTTTTTCCATGTTATGATTATACCGCGCCTTTTCAGTGGTTGTACAAGCCCCTGGCATCTACCCAAGGCTAAGCTAAGTGAGCTTAATACGTTTGCTATAATCCTACTGAGTCCTATTGAGAAGAAGGAAAGACTGCCGAGAAAACACTGCTGGGTGAAGAACTCAATCGGGTCTTTACCATTTTGCAAATTTTCATGTGCCTCCAGTTTAGAATTAGAAAGTTACGTATGACATCTTGGTTTAGTACAAAACCTGTCATGTTCACTTCATCAATCGACTTACATGTAAAACAGGCATTTATAAGGTGACATGGAAGTAAATTCAAATTACGTTTACTATTATCACTTAGATACCCACGAGGAATGCTGTTAAAATTCTATTATAAACTAAGATGCTTAGTAGAAAATAACCGACTTTCTTTTCGCTTATTAACGAATTCGTAACCAGACTGTCGTAAGCCATAAAATAATGGCTTAGATAGACAAAATAACAATTATTCCCACAGCCGGAAGCAAGGCCGGCAACAAAAATGGATTACAAACTCGCAATTCCATTTTTGCTCCGAAACAAAAATATAAGATGCAACTTTCCATATTTTGAAAGCTGCATCTTTTCTTTCTTAGAATCTCATTTGAGTTGTTATAAGGCCCAAAGGCCATTATACATTGACACCATAGTGCTTTTTTCGAAACAACCCTCCTCTGAAGTCAGACGGATGCTTACACGCTGGTGACTAATTTCAAAATGTATTAGATAGCATTTTGACTGAATGTATAATGATGGCCCTTCCTATACCAGCGCCGAAATTCACGTTACTATCGAAAACATTGTGCTTTTTTTAGTTTATGATGCACCACAATTATGGTGTGGCTTTTGAGAATCATGTTTACCTTCTTTTTCTTCTTCCTCATTTTATGGCACGAGCTGTTAGGAAACCCAAACTCCGCAACAAACAATAAATAATGCCACTAACGCTGCAGCAAAATTCTTTCCTTGTTGAAAGATCTCCTCTCTGTATTCATTAACGTGAGAATCATCAAGATTGATATCGAGTAACGGGATGGCAAACAAGAATAACATCAACAAATTGACAAGCCAGATGATACAAACGCAAACTAAGGCTTTCTTCTTCGTCTTCCATGTAAAGTACTTGAGATCAAACGAAATGGCCAGGTACACATTTGCTACCATAGCTAGAGCCGAAGTTAGGTTCAAAGTTATGAAGGCTCGGTTAATGAAGGTTGTAATCAGTGCTAAAGTTTTTCCTCTGAACCAGCTGACCTCTGAGATGGACATCATATGGAACGGCAAGTTCGTGGCAGCGTTGAGTAGATCTACCGCAGCCAGGTTACCGACCAAAATGTTCGGAACCGTTCGGAACGATATAACCGCGCAAGAACTCCCAGAATGAAACCATTACCGAACACAGAACACGCTGTTAGAACGCAAGTTAATAAGTTCATGATAACCTTGGTAAAAAGGGGTTTTGTTCGATACATTTTGAGATTGTACCACGAGAGTCAAACTGAACGGAATCATTTGAAACCTGAATATCAATATATCATTCGGCGATGGCGCCTCCAGCTGGTGTGCATTAGTGAAAGTGGAAGCTTTCTTCATAATAAATTCATCATATGCCGATCTTCAACTTCTCACAGGTTAATGAACCATTTCCTGTACTTTTGCGCGTAGACTCGACAGCTCAAAGGCACAACACTCTCATTACTTTGAAAAGCTAAGACGTCAAGGTATTCTTCGCTCTCTTCATTACTTTCGCCACGGTACTTCATGAGAAGTTATACCGCTCTCATTTGTCCAGTTACCACAGTTCACCGTGGAATCCACAGAGAATCTAGAAGGCTATAAATAACTCGCTGAAATCGTTTCAAATCAGCAGACACCGAATCGATCGTAAAAACTTCCCATACAAAGTCTTGTAATTTTGCTCTGATAATATAGGCAATATCCTCATTAGAGAGGCTATTGATGACGCTATCTCCCGCATTTTCTCGGTTGTTTGTGCAACCAGTCAGTTTGTCTGTATAATAAAAAGAGAATTACTCAGTGGCTGTAAGATATGAATTTTATTTTCTCGTGTTGAAAACAACAATTTACCCCCTTGCTGCGCTCGTTCGTAAAATACTGTTTTTACCACTCGAAAATAAAATTCATCTTCGCCCCACCGTGTAATATCCTCTATTTACATGTATGTACCCGTCTACACCTTCCGTTTAAATGCAAATTTTGTCGTAGAAAACAGCATGGACTATTGACCAAGAGTGTTCGGTCAAGATGGTTGGATGTTGGTGTTATAATATTTTTGTTTTGTTTTGCGTGTGTATATATAGATAGAGACGTGGTATAAACAGTATCTTGTGGGAAAACAGAAGGTAACCCTGAGCGGACAAGATGGCGCTATCTTGCCCACTCGGGTAGCCAATCTCAGCACAAGATTTGCCTCATCTTACAAGCTCGCGAAACCAGCCATATAATAAGTGACGTCATCTCTGACTTAGAGCTTCTCAGCGTAATTCAGTTACTTGCATTTGGAAAATGAGGTTCTTTCAGTGCTTTCGGACACATTTCCCGTAGTTGAAACGACGGCCTTATTTAAAACCTTATTAAACATGTTAAACGTTAATACGTAGATATCTGCTAATTATCCATTTCATCTTTCCTCTTTTTGTAATGATCTTTGCAACCAATTCAAGAGTATGGAACCTCGGTTATGCACGTATCTTTAGTGGAATAAAACTAAAAAATACATATTTTCTGCTTTCAGGTTTGATAGGAAAAAAGAACCGGAAAAGGCGTTTGGCTTCTAATAATGAAGGTCAATAAGAGTCGACATTGCATGAAGAAATCCCTCGCACGCACAGTAGCTTCAGTCGGATTCAGGGAGCTTGCTGGTACGAAAAGTACACGGAATTAAATGCCGAGACATATTACAAAATAAACCTTTTTCTACCTTGCAATAAAAATCCTGTTTGCCAGCCATTACATTGATGGGAACAATCTTACCAAAAAGGATATACACGGGAATTTTGTCCAAAGGACAATTTTAATCAAGTTGAAAAATACTTTAACATAACTTCGTCTCATTCAGATGCACGAGGTTTATTTTCACATGTTTTGTTGAATTGAATTTTTCGTTGAATTTCTGTTTTGTTTGCTATCTTTGTTTAGAAAAGATTCAACAGTTTAATGAGTATGAAACCCTATATAGATAACAATAAAAAAGCAAACTAAGCTTTTAGGATTTCATATATACCGGTGACGGTTGCAATGTTTGATGAGATATTTCCTATGCTAACAATGTTAGTTCATCCGTCACTCTGCAAACTCAAAGTGTTATTACAACAGCAGAAACCACAGAAGAAATAACTCCTAAAAACATGTATGTTTAGACAAGGCAAACAACATATAAACTGTTTAGATGAGGCGAGTTCATAATTAATATTTCAAACCTTAATATAAAATGTAAAATTGTGTCTTATGTCTTACCTAGAGACTATTATGTATTGAAAAGACTCACACACATATTTTATTTCAAAAGTTGTTCCATCTGAGATATAATTTAATTTTGCCAAAGAATTCGGATAGATTGGAATATTGAAATACTGCAGAAAGCTGTGTTTTCACATTCTTCAGCTGTGGAAACAAAAAGCGGCATAAAAGTTGTATTCTAAAGCTAACCATCAATGTTATTCCTTTTCTGCGGAAACTGCAATACAGTGTGAGGCAAAATATAAAGCCTTTAGCAGAATGCAATTAGTTCTGGTACTTGTGTTCCTCGCGGCTCCTTGTCTGTCACGTAAACCCAGTCCTGAAGGTGAGAATAAACAAGTTGTAATAAATTTCTTCTGCGCCTGAAATACGCTTCCTAAGTTTTAAAACGTTTTTGCGGAATTTTTCGATGATATTTTTTTGTAGTTTTCTATTACAAACGAGAGCTAAAGCCCGAAGGTTAAGATCCTTAGTTGCTCGGCTTGTAACTTTTTTTTCAGTTTGTTGCGATTCAAATTGTAGGAAACACACGCCAACCCCAAATACAAGCTGAACTCCCCCAAAACTAAATGAGTATCCCACCCACCCACCCACAGGCACAAATGCCAAATACCTTTCTCTGTCAGGAAAAAGACAGGAAGCCGCCCAAATCCCTCGGAAATGATAACCTTCCATGCATTAATAACCTTTCCTTAATAACATTTCCCACAAAGATATAGTAAATATTTATGTTGCACATGCAAGACTTTTCTGAGTAAACCTTATGAAAGAGGGAAATATCGTACTGAAACCTTAATAGTAAGCAACACTTGCAATTCCTCAAAAGAGAACCTTGGAGCCAACAACCCAAACTTATATGAAGGTGACATGTTACTGACGCCAAAACAGAGAGCTGCAGCGGAGGCAGGCCAGGACGTGGATCAAGTCGTCAGCCGGGGTTCAGCTAGAAGGGGTCGGTGGCGTGACGGAGTGTTTGTTTATTCTATCACCAACAGCTTGAGTGAGTATCGTCAGTAGAAGCTAGTCTTTTTGACAACGCACATTGGCTTGATATCAGCTCAGAAAGATGATACTGAACCTTTTCAGCACAGAAAACGTGCAGTAGCAGCTGCGGCAAAGGCCAGATAAAGGTCGGTAAAGGCCCGATGAATAGGTCCGCATAATGACCCTCAACAGTCCATAACTACCACAGAGTCAAAAACTGTATGGGCATGGTTGTTTCACTCCAGTAATCCTTATTAATGTTCCTCTTGACAAACCTAAGTTCAGTTTGTTACTGAACGTGATCTAAACTCAACCATGACTGGTCTCCTCTAAACAGCCTGTTCATCACACCCATTCCTTAGAGTGGACGAAACAACTCACTGCTTCTATAACTGTTGTCCTGTATCCTTGTAATATTTGCCGTTACTCATATCCTGCTGGTAACTGTATCATTTACAACATTATTGAAATTAGACAAAGGACTTTTATTTATTAAATTAACACAAAAGTTTAAAGTTTAAACGCGTTCTATTTCAGGACGATATTCCCGCGCCATGGACGCGATACGTAAAGGGATCAACATGTGGGCCTCAACAACATGCATCAAGTTCAGAGAAAGAAGACAGAATGAGAGAAGTTACGCTTATTTCCAAATGGGGCAAGGGTAAGCAAAGAGTGCATACTGCCTTCTGAGTACTTAACTAAGACAAAGTTATTTTCCGGTGTTAGAATTAGCGTAAAGATATCTTTTACTCTGCAGTTCACTTGCCCTACTGCTTTTTGTCATCTTTGCTAATTGTGGGCTACCAAGGACCATGATCTATATCGTATAATGACCTTCTATTTTGTTTCTACACATATTTATAAATCTTTGCAGGTGTTCTTCATGGATTGGACAAACTGGAAATCCTCAGAACATAAATTTGGCCGGTGGTTGTTGGACTCCAGGGATTGTAGCACATGAGATTGGTAAGGTATAAAGTTCATATGTAACGCTTATAGTGAGGGAAAAGATACTTTGAACTTATGTTACTTTTCAAAAGCTACATCTTGTTTATTTTGGTAGGTCACGCTCTCGGGTTGTACCATGAGCAGTCAAGACCAGACAGGGATGATTATGTCGTCATTTACAGACAGAACGTTATACCCAGTAAGACAGTCACACCTCCTTCTAGCATTCACTTAACTTTGAACCTGTCTATTGTTATCGTTATTCCTTTCTCTCTTACAGGACAAAGCCCGCTTCAACTCTCCTACCAGGTCCCTCTTTGATCCTAATATCCCTGTTATGATTTTATTTCGATGTGGAAAAAATGAAATTCGCAAACATGAGTTAATTAATAGTAATTTCATCTGCCACAGCTTATAACTTCAACTTTTTTTGTTAAACGTTGCTAAGTAAGAAGAAGTGTTGGCTCTAATCTTAAGAAAATTGGGATTTTTTGGCGATACACATTATACTCTTTAAATATCGAATGAACTCAGTTACTTTTGCTGAAGTTTTCATTTTTTTTAATTTCAGATCAATTGTTCAACTTCAATAAATATCCCAGGTCAACAATTGACTCGCTGGGTACACCATATGACTATGACAGCATCATGCACTATGCGCCCAAAGAATTCAGCCGCAACAACAGATATACAATCCAGCCAAGAAGGCAAGGGGTATGGGCACTAACCTCTGGCTCATGTTAATCGTGTTTATGATCAATTGGAGGACAGACGCATTGATGACTTCATTGACATATTTTGTGGTTTCTTTATTATATAAAACAAATAGATTCCATGTTGCCGTGTGTCTGTTCAGTAACAGAAAACAGAAGACGTCAAAATGTGGTAAGAACATCAATGACACACTCGGCTATCGCCTCGTGTGCCACGTTTCTGTGATCTGTTACTGAACAGACGCACGGCAACATGGAATCTATTTGTTAAATTGATGTAATAAGTCGAATTATTCTAGTATTTTATTGGCACGTATTTTATTATCAATTGGAGGACAGATGCATAGATAACGTCATTAACATTTTTTGGTTTCTTTATGATATTTTTTGGTTTCTTTATTGTAATTTTTGGCTTCTTTATATTTATGATCAATTACTCAACAG
Organism: Orbicella faveolata; assembly: GCF_042242905.1. Taxonomy (NCBI): domain Eukaryota; kingdom Metazoa; phylum Cnidaria; class Anthozoa; order Scleractinia; family Merulinidae; genus Orbicella; species Orbicella faveolata. Next base: position 39,102,657 of record NW_028301536.1, on the reverse strand, counting down.
ACGTTCGGCAACATGGATCAATTTGATTGATTGGCACTGGCTACAGCCACATAAAAAGAACAACAACCGTGTGCATTTACTTTTTTACCAACTATTTCAACTTTATGTCATAATGATTCTGTGGTAATACCTCTTACTAACTGGTATTCACATCGACTGTTTGATGATTTGAATCTTTGTGAAACTGATTTAATTCCTCCTCAAACAGGTCAGAATCGGTAACCGAAGCTATTTGAGTAAGATAGATATTAAACAAGTAAATATGATGTACAGATGTAATGGAGGAGGGGGCGGGAATCCGGCCCCACCCCCACCAGGTAAGAAAATCAAGACAGACACTAAAAAAGCCAGTTGTCAGTGATATGGAAGCTTCCACAATATCTTTGAATGACAGTCCGTCTGCAGAAGTAGTTGTTTTGATTGTTTATACCCGGAATTATTCCCTTCATTTTAACTCTATTATATTTCAGATAATGCCTTAACAACAAAAGACTTGAAGAGTTTTAAAACAAAAACACTGATTCCGCAAGTCGTTGTATTTTAGGACGTCTACAGTCGAAATCCTTTTCCAGTCCTGAAAGAGGCTGAAACACTGTAAAAAACCAAACGCCATTTATAGGAAGTCATTCTTTCATTCCTTCTTATTAGCAATTTTTTTTTTAATTCTTATTTTCTAATTCTTATTTATTGTTTATTTATACACGACCCCACAAGCTGCAAGCTTAATTACTTATCGTGTTTAAATAAAGGTTACTTACTTACTTACTTACCTCTTTAAATCGCTTACTAAGGAGGTACTCGCATTCGTAGAGAAAAGACATAGGTTCTTCTTAAATGTTGCGCTCGTCAGAAGTTCGGGTTCAGGGAAAATGCGTACTGAAACACAAGGTTGTTTTCTCTTCTCTGAGTGCACCCGGCGTATTTTGTCTTATATCTAGGAAAACGTGTTGATCATGTTTTTCAGGAAACTGCGAGGATACTGGCCGTTACTGCGATTACCATGTTCCTAAAGGCGATTGCAAGACAATGGAAATTGTCAGAGAAAAATGCAGGAAAAGCTGTCGACTTTGCTAGGTAGAATTTGGCTTCCGTTCACTGCTGCTAAAGGAACTTTTAAGCAAATATTAGCTGTTTGGGTGAACCCAATGATTGCCAAACCTAACAGTACCCGGGTTGAAGGAGCGCAGTCCTTGAATCACTAGTCATTTACATGATAGAATATGCTTTTTTTATAATCTGCTGATAATTAGGAAAACGTTTTGCAAAGCAGGCCTGGATGGGAAGAATGGAATGGGTTGAACCCTTAAGGCCAGGAAGAAACGCAATCGACCCTTCCCGCCATTGACAGGTTTTGTTAAATATTGTCACTTTCCCTGAATTACAGCAAAAACGTTTGCAACGTACAAACGCCACTAAAACGCAAAAAAAAAAAAAAAAAAAAAACTGCACCAGATCGTGGAAAAATAGCAAAGTTCGCAAAAAGAAATAAGACCCGAGAAGCCCGAGCTACTGGGCTGTTCTGGGATCTTGTGAAAGAGAATTCGAAGTTAAAGTGGTGGGATGGGATTTGTAAACAAAGGTGCCAAATGTTTCATCTTCTAATGGCGCCTGAGGCATGCTCTCACATAAACTGAAAAGGTAGATTGAAAAATGAGGCACTCTGATCGGTTACCTATCCCCCTTATGACTCTAATAGCTTTGGGAGACATCAGACGCTTTCGCAGCAGCACGAGGGAGAGAAAAACGTCAAAAACCAAACAAATAGCAATCAGAAGACACGAATTGTGTTATCTGTTTCTCCGTTATGACTGCTCGCTATTTTAACTGGACGCTAAGCGTTTGTTCACAACACACTGAGTTTAAGATAAATGAGAAGCGTAGCTATCTTTCCGATTGTATGGCGCCACTCTCACGAGCTCGTTCGTTTTTGTTCACTAGCAATTCACTCAAATCCTAACGTTAATTTTCTTTTGTTTGTTTTCAGCTTGTGAAAACGATTCCCGAAACCGCTGACATTGCTCAAGCGTGCATCTTAAAAATAAAAGTCAACATAGAAAAATGAAAAGTATTGTATTGTCTTTATCTTAAAATCTTCCATTTCCAGTTTTTTGATTTCTCAAAGTTGTACCGGCCTCTAGGTAGTGCGGAGAAGAAATCATACAGTCCTGTATGGTTCTATTCCACCCCAATCTCTTTTAATCTGACCACGGTGTGTTTTCCGGTCTTGACGTTTCACTCTATAGCAAAACTTGGACAATAAATCTCCCCCCGTCAATTTCAGTAAAGTTATGGGACATTTTTGATCTGGTATAGGTATGAATTTTTTTAACATGCTAGTTTTTGGCTCACTGCTCATGAACGTACGTGAAATTATTTTTCAGCAGTGATTTCGTGCATGAATTTTTTTGGTACAAGTATACATGCAGGATACTTAATTGTCAAAATCACCCCCTTCACCCTGAATAAGTCAAATGGGCCACCTTTACTGTTGAACAATGAAAGGGCAATTACACCAATTTGGCACAACACCGAAACAACAGATCACGACATTTACCCAGGCTACACTGAAATTCCAGAAAGAAACGTGAGTAGGTATTACAACACCTTTCCGCAAGCTTTACATTCCAGACAAATCAACAATTCTCCAACGAAGGCAGCAGAAGGTTGTTTTAATGAGGTTTTTATAAGATCAACTCTATTATTTTAGGCCAGTTTCAAAACAGTTTTTTTAAAAGATAATCTATTTATCTCCTTGATCCATTTCAATTTCAGCGGTTGATGAATTCAATTATTGTACAAACTAGCGAGATTTATTCTTGTTTGTGCATTACTTGCATTTAAATATTAATCTTCCTATAGAGGGAAAATTGTACTTCAAAACCCTGTCACATTTTGTTTTTATTAAGCCCATTCAAAGTATGTTTCCTTAACAGCATGAAAGTACAAATGAACCAAAACTGTACATAATTTTTTCAGATCTTTTGTCAGCTTTGCGCTCTGCTTCAGTGTCTTTTGAAGAGTTTTAACATTTCCGGATGTATATCAATTGTAATCGAGCTTTATTTGATTTGCTCTTTGATGAAGTCTTTTGCACTAGAAGCTCCTTTTGCTCCCAGTTCCCAAGCAGTCTGTGGTGCTTGTTCTAATCCACTGAACACCCTCTGTACTCCACTGTTCCAGGAATTTCTTATTTTTGTTTGAGTTGGCATCTGTGGAAAGATAAAATAACATGACGTTTTCAAAAATTGATAAGTGTACACCTCCCATCTAAGGGCAAAACAATATTAAAATAAACAAAAACTCATATAAATACCATCTGATAATATATGCCAGTAAAGCTTTAATTTACTCTAAATTAAAACACAAAAAGAGCTATTTTAAGGAAAACGACCAATTTTTTAAGTTTGCAAGACATGTTTCGACAGAGCTTCTGTCATCTTCAGTTGAATGAATGATTACAAAGCAAGTTGAATAATAAGTAGGCAAAAATGCTAATTAAGACAAATAGTAACAACAAGAACGTGAAAAGGTGTAAGTTAAAAGGATAATTTTAGATTTACATGGTGTAATCGCTGATTGAGGGAAGGTAGTTCTTTTTGAAAAGAACTACCTTCCCTCAATCAGCAATTACACCATGTAAATCTAAAATTATCCTTTTAACTTACACCTTTTCACGTTCTTGTTGTTACTATTTGTCTTAATTAGCATTTTTGCCTACTTATTATTCAACTTGCTTTGTAATCATTCATTCAACTGAAGATGACAGAAGCTCTGTCGAAACATGTCTTGCAAACTTAAAAAATTGGTCGTTTTCCTTAAAATATTTACATGTCTGCTGCTATCTAGACCTTTTACAAAAAGAGCTTTAGGTAATTCTGGTGAACAGAAATTACTCAGAATATTTTCATTCAACCTCTTTACTAGGCTCTATTACCAGCCGCTGCTTCGAGAAATGAGACCACGCTCCTCACCCCCCCCCCCCTCCCCCCAAACAGTCTCTTCTCAGGGAGGCATGTGAACCTGAGAGAGCGGCGGAAATTGAGCCTTCCCCTTTACCTGGAGAATAAAACGGGTCGAGTCTACATACAAGCCAAGTGGCTTATCAAACCACTGCTTATCCCTGGTTTCTGTATTATATAGCAACTTGGAGTATTTCTACTGCCCCCTTGATGGGATGCTAGTACATCACAGAGTTACCCCCATCATTAATTCGCCAGCTCCCACACCTGGGCAGGGAGAGGCACTGTGAAAGTGAAGTGTCTCGTCCAAGAACACAACACAGGGTGTACAGCACAGAACACTCACTACGACATTAATTTTTCACAACTTTCTAATAACATCACAATCAATAAAGGTGTTGTGATAAAATAGTTATTAAATGGGTTAGGTCTTGCTAGACTGGATTTTGCTGCGACATAAGCACAAGCATAAGCATAATGGAGTGAGAATGCCTACAGCACCAGCATAAGCATGTAGGCATGCACAGAATGGATAATTGTCTTATTTTCGGTTCCATACTTCCTTGATGCTGTCAAACAAGATGGTGTACTTTTGCTTATACTTATACTTACAGTAGCATGTTCTCACTTGACATAAGTTCTGAGTTACCTCCTGGAATTTTGTTTGAAAAATGGAAGGGATCTTAAGCTTATATGTTAATCAATACTAGCTAGTACAGGGGAAAATCGCCAATAACACTTACCTCTGGTAGATTAACGGGAATATTCTCACGAGTTTTACTGTTCAGGAACGAAATGTGTTTGATAGCATTATCTTGTGAGCTTAGCACTTCTGATAAACCATACAACGCAAAACCTCCGATGGTCAACTTGCCTGCGACTTTCACCAGCGTTACCGCCATGTTTTTCGGAATGCAATATTTTGACGGAGGGGAGAGGTGTTGAATGATGAAACACAAATGTGCTATTTGCATTTCATTATAGACCAGAATGCCATTATACTTTCTTTAAAATGATTTATAAGGTATTCTTTTTAATCCTATCTTACCAAGTAAACGTTTCGTGGTGAAAATCGGATTTTTGAGACGACTTTCAAATTTAACCCTACTCCTCCCAACACGGGGTAACTCAGCTCCTTAGTGGCCAAGCCTTACAGTATAAAAACATGTCGGACAAAATGACTCAAAACGAGTTTTCTCAAATGTTGAGGACGTTTTTACCTGGAGACAAATTTAGAGAAGTAACAATGCTCCTGAAAAAGGTACGTATCTCAATTTTGTTTTCCGTTTAGTCTCATGTCCCATATAGTTTGTAATATATGCTGTAGTATGCATTTCATGGGTCCCATGATATGCACTTGGGTTGTCAGACAGACAGACAGACAGACAGACAGACAGACAGACAGACAGACAGACAGACAGACAACCTATCTTTAAGCTTCTTAAAGCTTATGGGATTGTACTTAAGAAATTAACTTGAATTAAATTAAAACATCTTGCAAAGTGTACACATGATAAATAAATACAGTTCATCTAAAATTCTATTAACATGAGGTTTTACAAACTGAAAGTGGATAAATTAACTAATTCTGCTATTAAACTATGTATACATCTCTCTTGTCTAGTCACCCCATATCCGCCTTTTTTGTGCCCTTATTGCGCCTTGTTTACTGTTGTGTGGAGACCATTCCTTTAAATATTTCCACACCCTGCTCCCTGTTGACAAGTCACTCAACATGGCCAGTTGCCAACTCCCCTCAGTCCCCAATGCAGCATACTTCTCCAAAGATGTTTTTCCAGTCTGAACATAAAACAGTTTTCATCAACATCAAAAATAAATCCACAGAATTCAGAGGCAATGATCATTCAACAATGACAACACTGTAAATGTCTTACATAAATTCCAGCTTGTTTAGTTTATATGTAAAAGCCAACCAGAGTACTTGATACACATTCTAGGAAATCTCCCAGGCTGGTCAACACAATTGCTAGTACACTGTAAATTTGGTTCACTTCTAGTAAAAAAAAACATGTTTTTAGGTGCATACTGTACATTTATAGGATTGGACTCTTGTGGCACATGTAAATTTGTCTTATATCATTACCAGGGTAATCTGGAGCTGCTTTTGGATAAGACGTACAGGGAATGGTTGAACAGGCAAAGTTATATGATGTCAAATGTTGGCCAAGATAATGATTCTCATGTCAAGGAGAAAATTGCTGCAATTATTGAGAAGTTAGTTCAGTGCGTGGAACCAACCATCTCAGGTGAAGGGGGTAAGTTAGTAAATAGCTTTTAATTTTGATTCAATGTTGTTACATTACAAGCTGTCATTTGAATACTTTAAGTTTTCATTGTGAGTGGTGACTTTATACAGTAGTGGTAAGCCTTTTCTACCAATTGCAAGGGCATTAATCAAAACATTAGCTTTCCAAATGCAATACTTTTGGAGAACAAATTCTTTTACCGTCAGTGCTCCTTAGAGAAGAAATAGTTGATTAATTATTGAATATTTAAAATATATATAGATATATATATATTCACCCAACAAATAACTGGTATTATTTTTAGGTTGGGACAGAGAAAAGATGATGAAGTATCAAACACAATCTTCTGCTGTTATGTTGATTTGTCAAGTTTTGTTGTCCGCATTATTCTGTGATGATAGTCAAAAGGAAACAGGCAGTGGAGTGACTTTGGATTCAGTAAGAAAATTTTATTTTCCTGGAATGTTTGGTTGTTGTGCCAAACAGTATATTAATATAATGTGTAGTTCTAGAAAATACCCATACCTCCCCCATGGTTTTTTCCAAGAACCCCCCCTCAAGAAATTCCAATTGAGCTTCTTACAGCTCTTTAAATTTTGGTACAGAATCCCCCACCCCTAGGAAATTCCAATCTCTTCTGTGAGGTTAGTATGGATATTTTCTGGAACTGCACGATACAAACTCACTAAGAAGAATTCCCCTTGGAAATGTAAATGTTTATTTCGTTTAAAACTTATTAAGTTGCTCTCATTTTTTTGTTATTCCTATGAGATTAATACTGATTGTACAATCAGAGTTTTGGCAGCTGTAACTGGCCAGCCTCCTTCAGAAATTAAGAAAATAAAAGTCAGTATAGGAGACTGATTCCCTCGTGAAGTCTTCTTAGTCATAACACTCTCTCCTTAGCTATGACCTTGGTGCTTTCTCGGTTGACATCATTGTGACATTCCATAGCATGAGAGCAACTTTTAATTTCAAGGATTAGTATTTAGAGATGAAATTTTCAGAAACACACTTTATTTAGCTTGTTTAGAATTCATTGTGGTCCCACAGACTTGTAGGAAGTGTATCATGAAAAAGGTCAGCTGCTGTTTGGTGACATTATGTGCTGCACACACAACGTCACAGCTGTGGACAAGTACAACATCAAAGACTGCAGCGTATGGTTAGTGCTTGTTTTCTTATTCATATATCTTAACACCTCACCAATCAAGCTAGACTAAATGGACTTGTTTGTCAATTGATAAGTATTCTACATTGTTCCCAAAAGAAACAGTTATTTAATAATTAAATGTAAAAAAAGGTAAAGGTAAAGTCTGCATGTGAACGAAGTGGCCCATCAGGCCGGAGCTTATCCCGGTTTCTGTAGCATGAAGCGACTAGGAGTATTTCTACTCCCCCCTGGATGGGATGCTAGTCCATCGCAGGGTTACCCCCAGCATTAAGTTTGCCGGTACCCATTTATACACCTGGGTGGAGAGAGGCACTTTTTACCTGGGTGGAGGACTAGCAGTCCATCCAGGGGTGAGTCAAAATACTTCTAGTTGCTCCATGCTACAGAAACCGGGATCAGCTCCAGCTGCATGGGCCATTTGGTCTGATGCAGACTTAATCTTTACTTGTACATGACTTGAGTTGTAAATCTACATGATGGCTAACATCTTTTTCATGATTGTGTATTTAAACATACAATTGTTGGTTTGGTTGAAATGTTCATAAATTTTTCTCAAACTTGTTAATAATTCATCAAGTAAAAACAAAGAATAACTGTGAAGGAGGTTTGGATACCCAGTCTTAATTTGCATAAATTTTGACGATTTTACTTCTCTGTTTACTCCTTAGTTTTTGTTTTGATTGAGAAGATATATCAAACACTCGAGACAACGTTTCATTGACTATCCAAACATCTCAAATTTCATCAAAAATACTAAACTCTCTTCTAGGTGTTTGGATATCCTGATGAAACACTGTCTCTTGTGTTTGATATATTACGTAACATATCAGCTTAATATACCTATGATCTTGTCTCAGAATTACTGTCACTGATATGCACTCACTGCCAGTGCTCATCAATACCAGAACTGCTCTGTGGATGTGTTGAGGTAGAATCTGGTGTCTTGACGGAAGAAAACAAATTTGAAGACAGCCGGACATTTAACAGAGTGTTTCCTCTAGGATTGTTCAGACATGTACTTGACTATTTAAGACCACAGCTTCTAAAAGATACTTGGAAGAAATCTCCACTTGCTTGTCATGTGTTAGTGTGGTGTACAATGCAAGTTAAGGTAAATTGTATTAATTTAAAAACAAATAAAGAGTTTTCAAAGAAAGCAGATTTTATATGTTCAATAGTGGTTAAATGATCCATTTATATTGTATGTGTAATAAGGCACCTGTCATTTACAGCAATTAACATAATACTTAACTGGAGTTTTTCTCAGTTGAAGTTCGTTAGTCAATTTAATGTACAAATATAACCTCTGGTATCTTACTTGGATTTTTTTTACACTGTATCATGTGTATGTGTGAAAAAAAGCAAGGGTTTTTGTTTGGAGAGGGAAGTAAATGGAAAAAAAGTCAAACTGTTTATTATTTTTTGCCTGTAACTACTGTTTTTGTTGTTGACAGCATCCTTACATTGGAGAACACTTTTTTAAACTGATGTCTCCTTTGTTACTTCTCATAGATGATTATGAGGTACACCGCATTCTTGATGTTCAACTGTAGAACTACTGTATAAAGTTATGCTTTTTTGTTAGCTTTCTATCTTGTTGCATATATTATTTAAAATTATAGTTATGAGTTACCTGTATTGAACAGTTTTGATCTCTAGCCACTGTTTTACATGTTTGGCACCAATAACCCCTTTGATAACAGTGTATAAATATTTGTTATTATTATTATTATTGTTGTTGTTGTTGTTGTTGTTGTTGTTATTATTAATAATAATCTCCTGACCCTCCACATTGCTTGAAGTATTCCTCCAAATCTGAACAGAATTACAATTATTGTACTATTGGATGAAACATAGTGCCCATGAAAATTTAAATTCTGAACATTTACTCTTATATTATTGCTAATGTATTGCAGTTACACTGTAGGTGTACTGTTGCACTTTTGCAATGTGTGTCCTAAATAATTTAGATGTTCATGTACCATTAGCCATTGTATGAGGTGCTGTTTGTCAATATATGCTAATATATGTAATGTATGGTAAGCTCTTTGAATTGTTGTGAGTTGTTTAAGACTCACAACAATTAAAAAGCTGACATAAATTTCCTTTTTTTTATTTATTTGTCTTCTTTCCAACAGATGGAGAGCAAAACGTTGGGGTTTAAGTGTTTGAAACACGTTGTTGATAACATGGTATTTTGAATTTTTAAGTAAACTTAATTTGCTTTGACATAGTTCTAAATTCTTTATACTTTAATTAGTAGTGACAATCTTTGAGTACTTTTTTCTGATGTTATTGTAATTGATATTCTTTTTAGAATTCAGCCGAGTTGCAGTGGTATGGAAGAGCTGATGTTCTTTTTGAGGTAAACTTAATTTAGATATGGCTTGTGGATGTGCAAAAAAATTGAATGTTCTGAAAAAAGAGTATAGTAATTTATTTATACAGTCGAACCTTCTGTAAGTGACCACCCAAAATGTCAAGCCTAGGTGGTTGCTTTCGGGAGGTGGTCGCTTACGAGAGTTTTGAATTTTGCAACTAACATATGCAAAAATGAATTTTTGAATTCAGATAATAACTACATGTATGTACCCTAGCTCCCAGAAACTGTCCAACCAGTGCACAGAGGGTTGTAGTTCTACCTCTGTTGCGAGAACTTGACTTTACGAATAGCTTTTGTTCTCTCTCGAAATCAAGTAATACCTGTGATAATTATGATACCATTGTTTCCTCATTACTTATAGACTGCGAACAGTTTCTCTTTTGCTAGAAAATCCGTGGGGAAGAACGCAAGAAGAGCGCAAGATAAGTGAACAGTCGTAAACGTGGGAGCGTGATCTGCGAAGTCCCTACGCATTTTCTATGAAAAGAGAGACCGTTCGCAGTGTACATTGCTTATAATCAACTGAGGCATTATTTGTAACGCCATTTACCAGGCTGCCCAACGTCACGTGTACACTAGTGACCCGTTCCTGGTCCGTGTTCTTCATCCATGCTTGCTAAGCATCCTGACTGTTGTAGAACCTTCTCCACAGAAATCCAAGTTTGGAAGGAAGGTGAAATTCTACGTTATTTTCTTCGCTCACTTTATTTACAGCCTTGCATTGTTTCAACAATTAAATTTTCGTGTGTGTTTCTACTGAAAAAGCACTAATCGATTTTTTTTTCGTTGAAAAAGAGATGGTATTGACCCCTTTGACGTGTGATTCCAGGCTTCCCCATGCTAGCATAAGACATTTTCGTCATTAGGGATGGCTTCCCCTCTTAGCCTTTGGGGCCTTAAGGAAACGATGGCTCTGGAAACTCGCGACTTGATTGACGTTGTTTCGGACTAAACTAAAAAATCTCATCGTAAGCCAGTTTGAAATGTCGTAAGGGTCTTTGGGCCCTTTGATAGAGCGGTCTTAGTTAAATATCAACTAGTGATATTTTTGAGATAGATACCTGGGTTCTACTGAACGTCTTAGTCCGAGGATCATTTGTCTTTAGAGCCACCTTCTCCTCGTGTTTGGTACGAGGGACAGGAGGCTCTGGAGATGATCAAAACGTTGTTTGGTTATTGGTTGTGTACAATCTCTGAATGGGAACATTGTTGTGTTTTTGTTTTTCACTGTAACGTGTTGCTTTTTTTTTTGCAGACAACTAAGTGCGACAGCGTGTTTCAGATTATTCTCTCCTCCATGGAGTTTGAAAGTAAAATTGCGATGAGAAGGGTCAGTTATGATTGTTTGAAACTTGGCAAATTTTACTTGCGGCAACTCTAGGATATCTTCCTGGGTGATTGTTGGCAAATATTGAAGCAGGCGCGGTAACGTGAGGGTAACCTGGGAGAGGTTGACTTGATATCTTCAAGTAAGCCCTGTGGTAAAGCAATGCTGACCTGATACTGGGTGATTTTTGTAGGTATCCAAACTTGTACTAAGGGGAAGGGTGTCGGGCAAATCCTGGAATGTTCCAGTGGTGACTAGGTAAATTTACCAGCCGATTTTGGCGGTAAAACATTACCAAGGGCCATGTCGCTTAATGTAACAGTCCTTGTAAAAGCCAAACGTTCTTTTCACAAAAGCTGTATTTTTCTTGCCCTCTTCCAGATCTTCGTCAAAGTGCCATTTTTTTTTACCTTTACCTTCTTTCCTTCAGGCGTATGCAAGCCATCTGAAAGATTTTATTGAGCACATGGGCATCACAATACTTCGTCACTTTAAGGTACACTAGCTATTTGATGTAGGAACCCGCCAACCTTTTTCTCATCGTTGAGGGCCCAGTTTGTAATATTTGGACGAGCCAGCAAGCGATCTTTGATTCTTGTCAACGTGGGCTGTAGCAGAAGGGAGGATGCCGCACTGTGAATCACGGAGTGTTTGGGTGATGCAGTGTCGCAGTTTTACATTTGAATATGAACGGTTATTATTGGTTATTTCGACAATACATGCACGAGGTTTTTCTGAAAAGAGAAATGCCTGTAGCGAGGGCGAACAGAGATAGGCTACTGATAAACTTTAGTACATTTTGCGTTATTTTCTAGCGGCTTTTAAGAGTTCTGGTCTCGTTCTTGGAAGTGAGTGATTATCCTGATGAAGAGACGCGACTGAACATCTTGGACTCGTTAAACGCCGCAATGCTACAAGCATGGCCGAGGTACGAACCTTAGTTTCAAGTGTCTCATTTCCTGATGAATTTATAGCTGTATTTTGCCGTCCCTTTTTTGAACTTGCTGTATATTATGAACTTGTTATTGTGACTGGAGTAAAGTCCATCGATGAGCCATAATACACGTTTGCTACTACAACATTTCCTAGCTTCATTGAAATTAGTTTTAAAAGGTTTTTTGTGAAGAGACATTTTTTGCAAATGTTGTATAAAATTTTCGTCATAGGCCCACGGTTTGTGCAGAATAGATCGTAATCATGACCGCCATATTGGTGTTCTCAAACAATAGGAAATGTTTGTATATTACATTATAAGAAAACATCTCATTGACATTTCCAAAAGGAGAGAAACGTCACTGTTTTGGAACACCATCTTGGCCGTCCTGACGTCATTTCAAAACGCTTTAAAGTGTCTCCAAGAGGCTGCCCTCCTTTGGATAACCACTGTAATGTTGTCAAGCATGCGTAGTAGGAACTCGGCAGATGATTTACCCGCATGTCACAATATACCCCATCTGACCAATGATTTGTTTTGTAGGATTCCTAATCACAGTTCAACAATCCTCAAGTGTCTTCTAAAGTTGCTTGTTGATGTGACAGACTCTTCTGCTCATCTAACAACTGGAGGTTTGTTCGCTTAATTATTACAATAGCTGGTAGACTCCCTCAGAAATGTCCTGTTTGAGAATGTAGCCGTACATACATGACAGGGCGGTTGTGGTGGAAGAATCTACTATGCATCTAATTTCCGGTGCGCCTGTGAACTTTTGGCAGGAACAGGCTGCGCCGGGGGTCCTCCGTGGATCATGTTGCTACCGGAAAATCTTGTTATGTATTTGGTTATGGTGCAGAGTCTTAGACCCTGAAGTTTTCGTTATCGCTTTACAGACTGTAAGTGTGTGGCAGGCAAGAATGTTGAAGTAGACGGGTGTTGCTCTCTCACCCTTCAGCTTTTGTTTGGCATCTCATATTTACAGGAAGGATTTCGATGTCTAAAGCCGTTTTCGTTCATTTTCATACGTTTCAGCTTATCAGCAGTTGAAAAGTAAAACAGCAGAGTGCTTGCTTACACTGTTGAGGTGTTGTGGCAAAGTCGTTGAGGTATGTCGCGCAAACAGCAACGGAGACAATCTTTTGCTCATATATTAGCAACGTGAAGATAAGTACAGGAGTTGCTTTTTAACTTAGATCCCGAATTTCTTTCCTTCCTCTTCTGTGTGTAAGTGAAGTTCATTGTTACGGGTTATGTTGAGAATAATGCTGTCTCACTGAATGTTGGAGTTATCCTGAAGGTCGAAAGTGTTATATGCCATATGTTTATATTCCGGATTTGAGTGCACATTTCTGCTCAAAATAAGGCTTTATTTGATTCATAACTTTTTCCATTCTAAATCGTTAAGTTTAGAGCAATGTTCTGAGTCCATCCCTATGTTTTTATTTTTTCGCAGGACCAGTTGAAAGAGTTAAAAGGTGTAGGACACAAAGAAGTTGAAGCCTGCGCGGAGAAAGTACTGAAAGCAAATAACAGAGAAACGGGGGTGCCAGTTTCCCTTCAAGAAAACGAGATCACGTGACAGCTTGTGTGTGGTGAATATCGAAAGATAGCAAACATGCATACTTATGACACCAGTGCGTATGGCTCTCTGTGGCTCACAGGAAGGTGCGACCTCTCACGTCACCAGAAGAACCTCTCTGTATTCATTATGGACCTTGCTGTGTGGACCACCTCCCCCTGGATTCAGCAAGGTTTAAGCAATTCATTCGCGTCCAGAATTTAATTCTATAACTTAATTTGTTAGGCTTCTTTTGCCGGAGATGTTTCGCTGGAACGTTTCTTGTAAAACACTTCGTCCTTATTGCAAGATAAATCCTGTTCTGTTAGATCTAGTTTTGTTTCAAGCAGAAAGATTTCCGTTTCAGAGATCTAAGAAACTCCTCTGAAGGAATGGAGATAGCTTAACTTTGCGTCGTTGAGAAGAAGGCGAAAAGTATCAGAATTTGTTGTGTATTGGCCTTGTTCAAAAAAAAAGTAAAGTAATCGTCATAACAAGCTCCAAGCAGCACAACAAAAAAATAATCGGCCACAATAGTGACTTCGTGGATCCGCTTTTATGAAAGTATCTTGGGTTAAAATTGCAACAGATCTTACTTGTAAATTACGTTGTGTCGAATAATTTTATAACTGGTACAATATTTCTGGGCAGTCTTGTAGCTTAGCGGTATGTTTTTATACAGTGAATAAAAATTACTCTTACTGTGTTAGATGTGTGCAATGGCTGATGATACTGAAGCGTTGCAATAGACGTTTTGGTACTGTAGCTGCTAAAAGGCTAAAGCTGTATTATTTCAGATGTCTGGCAGGTTTACACGTGTTTTAAGATTTTCTATTAAGAAAACCTTTCCCTTCTTTTAGTAAAGAAAAGATGTAATTGCTACATTCATGATAGCAATAACGGGAGGACTTCAAGAATCAATCAATATTTCTCCGTATGCTTGTCAATAACTGAGTGCAAAGCTCAAAAACAGTCGGTTGAAATTCTGCGTGCATCCGATCCAAGAAAAATCCCAGGGGATAAGGAAAAAAGTACTTCCATGCATCAATGTACTCTTTAAACTCTTTAAACTTCTTCAATTTCGATCAGCGCATACGTTTGTTTCTGACTTCAGCCAGACTCATTTTCATTTGTTTTAATGTGCATTGTAGAATTGATCTTCAGAAATAGCCTTGGTAAATGCTTCAACGAGATTTGAATCGATCGATAATCTGCGTTCGCGTTACTGATGTAGTGCCCATTTTAAACTCGCAGAAAATAGAAGAAATGAGCACGAGAGCTGGGGTTCTTGTTTTAGAATTCAGTCCCTTTTTTTAACAAAACTAAACAATATAAGCAATATGTCCCAGAAAGCCCGTAATGGAGATTGTAGGTCCACTGAGGTACGCTACATGGATTTAACTCAAGTCAAAAAATACCATTCATGTTATTTATCAGTTGAGGTTTATTTACTTTTGACAATGGCGTAGACACAGGATTGCCTGGTGATGAGATAGTTGTTTCAGTTCGAGGCCATCTTTTCATGAACCCAATCCAACATATATCTGACTTTGGCATAAACACCAAAGTACTGTGGGCGCGCACATCCTTTGCCCCAGCTTGTGGCGCCTTCGACGTGCCACTTGCCGCCATATTTGCACACCAGAGGACCCCCACTATCCCCTTGACACGCATCAACACCTCCCTCATCATGACCTGCGCACAGCATTGAGGCGTGAATTCTGCCATAGCTTTTAGAGCAGCGCTCATTAGATACCAGTGGTACTTCAGCCTGCATCAGTTCACTTGGTGAAGATCCTCCTGACGACAGACGTCCCCAACCTTAAAACGACAATAAATTAAAAATACAATTTTAAATATCGAGAAAGTTCCCGGTTGACACAGTAAGAACTGCAGTTAATTGAGACTTAAACGAAAAAACATCCGTCATCGAACCAATTGAAATTGTAAGCCAGCACTGTACGTCCATTTTCCGAATGAGGTAAGGTTCTTATTCGGAAATTTACTGCTGAAACCCTAGTCCTGAAATCTCATCCTGAATACCTGTAATCCAGCATTTCTTGCTCTCGTCATCAATTGGTAGATCCACTGATGTGTCTGGCAGGCAAGCGATACCAACAGCACTGTTGAGTTGTGCTGGGCTGCTGAGCTTCAACAGAGCTATGTCGTGACTCAAGCCGTATGGTTTCTTGTAACTGTAATGCATGATAATTTTTTCAATTTCAAAGTCTTGTGCTGTGGGATCATTTCCTCTTTTCTTATGGGCTCCCATTCTGTGGAAGTTGGAAAATTAATCATTTAAAAAATAAGTCACTTAAGAGTTTGAAATGAGTCTTTACAGTCATAGCTATAAGCTTGTAAACTTACCTCACCCTTAGATCTTGCGGTCTCTTTCTATATACACAGTGTGATGCAGTAAGGACCCACTGGTCAGCTATCAAGGTTCCGCCACAGAAACTCGAACCTCGTGGAGATCTCAACATTGCTTGCCAGGGCCAATCACCGGGACGAGCCTTGGTACCACCAACAATTCTGGTCTGCGGTTTTACGCCACACGAGCCTGCGTTTAAAAACAAAGTGGTTATCTTACTCTACTCTTCAAAGCGAGAGCATCATTAACAAAGAATGTAGTTTTGGAATTTTTTTTTTCAGATTTCTAGAAATTTTAGTTGGGGAAATTGTTTCATATAGGGACTGATCCAATCTTCTGTTCTGTTCTGTTTTGTTTTGTTATCTTAATGTTATCCTGATATCGAGTATGAAATATTCCAAAATGATGACCAAGTTTAAACCTTGATAGTGATCCCTGTAACGTATGTCATTGGTTGGTATTTCAGCGCGAAAATTTAAACTCAAGAAAGAATGATCGATCCAAGACATTTCACTGATGTTCATGGATTTATGGGGACTGGACGAGAATCAATATCAGACTTCTAACGAGTTGGAGAAGGACTGATTTTTGCGTAGCAAGTCTTCTGTTTAGTAGGTTGGTGGGGGGGGGGGGGGGGAGGGGAAGTACTCTTACCTGGAGGTGGGGGTGGTACTGGTGGTCGTGATGGCTTTGGCGGCTCCGGTGGCTTTTGCGTGACGGGAGGTCTGGGACCTGAAATATACGAAAAGTAAATGCCAGTAGATGTAGTACTCATTTCAACTTGTGCTCTTTTTAAACCCGTTTTGATAACGTCAATCGAAATATTCAAATGTGCACGATGAGAAGAGTATGTGCATGTAGGGCACAGGCCTGACCTGCTCAGTAAATGACAAATCAAAGTCGTTATTTAGTGGCGCAGCGTTTCCCGCTTTTGTCACGGGTTACAGATTCTTCCGTAAAATTTTGATTGATATCATTCTTTGCTCTGGCTGAAATAGTGTTTGAAGCCTGTACATGCAGACATTCCTTTTCTCAAGAATACTAAGTCTGAAATACTGAGACTGACTGACACCTTCTGAGAGGAAGAGCTAAGTTGTAGTTTTAATTGATAATTGCATTCTTACCTCCACATGAACCACAGCTCTTTTCACATTTATATTTGATGAAGGAATTTGTTTCACAAAGATTGCCCGGTCTGTTGACATAATCTTTACAGTTAGGAAATTTGTCGTAGCAGAGAGCTGTTGGCGAGACATGTGTTAAAAAATGTTAGTTGACAGTTGAAGTGTTATTTTGTAACTGTAGGAGGATATCTAGGGAAACAGGGATGGCCCAGTTGTGAGATGCGCTCGCCCCCCTCCAGTTCCATTCCGGCCCTGTTTCATATGTGGGTTGAGTTTGTTGCTGGTTCTCGCCTTACTCTGAAGGTTTCTTCCTGGTTCTCCTGTTTTCCTCCCTCCACAAAAGCCAACATCTCCAAATTCCAATTTTACCAGGATAGAAGACCCACATGAAAACCAGCGAAGGTTGGTGTGGCTTCCTTTCTAAATACTGTAACTTTTTTTTTTATTTATTTAATGTAGGTTTCTGTGAGATTGGTAGGATTTCTTTTCTCATTTTTTAAGTCAATGGCGATTTTCAGCGCAATGTAAATTTCTGTGTTATGTCAGTCAGTGTGTTTGGTTTTTAATGATGCTCGTTATCAGCGAGGAAACATATTTCGCTCCCTCAATTTACTCACTTTTGAAAAAGTGACAAGCTTCTGTTTGCAACACGGAAAAAGGCCTCCAAAGATCATTTTAACTTTTGTTTTGAATTAATTTTTAAACAATCATTTATGAAGGCCACTAAGAAAGTCCTTACTGGACATAAACTGAGTATTTTCTCCATTACACATTTATGTAGCTTCTTACCGTTAATCTCTGCCACAAAAATTGCAAAAACGACAATTAGCTTCATGTTTACGCTTCCACAAACACCCAAGGCCTCCCTTGCGATTGCAGAAAAAAGTTGACCAAACCTTTTAAGACATTGTAAAACAATTATTCTGCAACTGAAGAAATATTTTTAAGTATTCTAGAGACATGGTGAAAAAAAAAAGTCATTAGGTGAAATAAAAATTTTTTGTCATATTTGCATTTATTCCTAACGCGAAACAAAGCTAACGAAAAAGCAAGCAGCGTTGTTGTATTCAAAGTACGGAAATTTCAAGTGCAGCTAAAGAAATGAGATGTATTTCAGCTTTGCAGCTTAGCAGCTGTGTGAGTACAAACAGATTTCACTTTTAGTTCATGTTTAATATGGAGAGATACACCTCTGCAGTGCAGCTGCTTTTTGGAAAGCTGTGTTTATCTACGTTTCCACAGCTACCTAAATGTTAGGACAAATATGTACATTTTAGTGTTAACTATGAAAAGGAAAAAGTCGCATTATATGAGGAAAGATAGAACTATGCGCCAGTGCTAAGTAGACATGAACATTTCGTTCACGAAAAGACGTTATTGATTGTCATTCAGAAGGTTAGAGAGATGAAAATTGTGGAAAAAACTTGGTAACTTTGTATACAGAATAAACCTAGAAACGACTATAACGAATACACCAGTTATTAGTTGTTCATCAAGGGTAACTGAGCCATTTGTGTTATCGTGAAAGGATCTTTTTAATGGTGTAAAACACCAGCAATCTATACACTTAAAGCTGATACTGATTCTGCGTTAGTAAATCGTTAAACCACGTGCGAAAGCTATTTTTCGCCAAGCTCAATATACAGTCTGTATCGTCAGTACGCAGATATTTATCTACAGACACACTCGTACGGCCCACTTCTAGTGTCAACATCTGAACGGGGAACCTGTGAAAATGATCCAGTGAAAAATGGGTTTAACAGATAATGAGTGTGCTGATAAATCAGCCTGACTAGTGGAAAATGAACTTCAAGTAGAAAATAGAGTACTTTCCCTTGTTATTAGTTATCAGTCCTCATTCTCATAAAAATAGAGAGCGTCACAACACAATTCTATACTGCAAGTAAGTCACTTTTCATCCGCTAAGCATTATTTTTCGGGGTGTATTTGTTCTGGAGATGGTGCTTGTCCGCTCCGATCGAGGAGTGCTTTATCTCAGGCCAGCCAAGGTTATATAAAAAAATACTAACCAGGTTCCCGGTTCCAGTGGAAATCGGCAATGTAGTTTGCGTAACTTGTTTCATGTCCGGGTAGTTTACTCATTGGGGTAAAATACCGCCAGCTCACGGATTAAATTCATCCTTCGAGACTCGGGAAACGGTAACTTTAGTTAAGCGAAAGGAACTAAAACAAGAAAATTGACTCCCTCTCGCCTTGAGTAATTAGTCTGCCTCCGGAGAGGATGACCAAAGTTTAGGAGATTGGCTAAATAAGTACGTGAGCTCATCGTTCGGAGTATCCAGTTTTATTTTGTTTCTTAACGTTACACAGTTTCAGTCAGAAACATGCGATGATAACTGGTTTAAAACCTTTTCATGTTTCTATTCACCCATTTCATCAGATATCTTAATTTGGCATAAACACCAAATTTCCCTGCGTCTGCGCATCCAACCCCCCAGCTAGTAGCACCTTCCAGGTACCACTTTCCTCCAAATTCACAGACCAGGGGACCCCCACTATCACCCTGACAGGCGTCTACACCCCCCTGATCCAAGCCAGCACAAAGCATAGAGTCGTGGATTAATCCGGGGTAACTGCGTTGACAGCGTTGCTTAGATACCAGTGGTACAGAGGCTTGCATGAGGACAGTTGGTGAAGGACCTTCTGATGATAGACGGCCCCAGCCTGCGGATTAACATGTGCAGGAAAGAAAAGCTTAAATTTTTAGCTTGATCTTGATACTTAAATGATCTTATTGTTTGTAATTTTATGCTAGATTGTGTTCCCAGTGTGTTCTCAGTCAGTCAGTCAGTCAGTCAGTCAGTCAGTCAGTCAGTCAGTCAGTCAGTTAGTCAGTTAGTCAGTCAGTCAATCAGTTAGTCAGTCGTTCGGTCGTTCGGTCGGTAGGGTGGGAAAATGAACATAAATAGGATCATTGCAGACTTGATATACTTAAAGTTCCTCTTTGTTTAGCGAAAGACAATTTCATCTTTTTGGACGCTACAGAAGAAATTTCGAAGATATATTCTTAGTAGCATATTAACTGAATAGAAGTGAGCGACGTAGAATTCAGAATCAGGTGGATGGTATCATGTGATGTCGAGGTTCAAATGTCATCTTTACCCGTAATCCAACACTTCTTGTTCAAATCATCAATCGGTAGATTTGGCAGAGATCCTTCATCTGGTAGACATGCTAGTCCCACATAGCGATTCAGAGTGGCCGGTTTCCCCAATTTCAGTAACGCGATATCATGGCTTAAACCAACTGGCCTTTTATAACTTTCATGCATGATGATTGTTTCGATGCTGAAGTCTTGAGCATGACTGTCTTTGCCGCGCTTTCTGTGGGCTCCCATTCTACATGTACAGAGAAAACAGCATACGAATTAGGAAATCATAGCAACTGATATTTCTCAAGTTACTCATCTGCTTCTCAAGAAAAGTTGTTCAACAACCAAATTACACGAAAGCAGGTCTGATTGAACGCATAATTGGGTTGATCGTGTACGTGCTTGTTAGTTAAAACCCATTCTGATCGTCTCCAGGTATTCGCATTTAGTGGCCAAGGCTTCGCTTCAAATGACATAGTTTCTTTCCCGGGAGGGGGTAGTCCCATATGAAAAGGACGGGGGTGCTAGTCGTACTTTGTAGGGGTTAAAAAGGCGGTTTTGGTAACTCTTAGGGTGTTCGGTCTCAACAGGTCCACAGCAGGAGATAATGTGTTGTTTTAGAATTGGTACTTCTTAGGGGTGAAATCAATTTCAAGTCACGACCACAAAACAGGATCTCGATACCTCTTAAGGGTTCTTTTCAAAATTTCTGACGAGCAGCCCAGTCCTTTTTATATGGGACTCTCCTCCGGTTTCTTTTCGCTTTCTTCGCCACTTTTTCTCTATAATTTAGTTTACGTGATCTTTAATTTAGTTTTAGTTATATTGTGTACGAAATATTTACAAAGCCTAAGAGACTATAAGGGAGCGCTCAAACCAAGAAAGAATTCCCTGGACATATGATATTTTATGCGCCCAACTTACCTCACGCTTAATCTAGACGGTTGATTTTTGTATATATTATTACTATGATTTCCAAAATATTGAAGAATTTTCAGTATCTATTTTGTGTCCCCAATTTTCCCAGGCTACCAGGCATTGCCACGTCAATAAAGTTATTTCTATCTCAAATACGGAAAACAGCATTTTTGTCCTTTCTTTTTAAAGTTTTAGTTATGTTTGTCGCTGTTGTGTTGTTATTGACGTTGTAGATGAGCCCTAAAATATAGTGTTCTGCACTGCGGCTCTACCTGGCGAAGTTAAATGAATTTTCAGTTTGAAAAAAAAAAAAAATTGTTACTACCGGTATATAAACTGGCAAAACCTGCTTTACCTGACGGTGGGCGAGGTCTTGATGTTGTCACAGGTGGGCGTGGTCCTTCAGTGATTGGCGGGCTTGTTGTAACTTTAAAGTTTAAAATATGTCAATTTTAAAATAATTTCGGATATGTATAAGGAAAAATGCATTGATCTAGAAGATGTCTATCAAATATTATTTAAGTATTCAGTAAAGAGCGGGAGATGTATTACCAGTTCATTGCGTACGAACGTTTTGACGTTTCGGAATAGTCAGCGACTTGCAGCTGTGTTGTCCGTCTGTCACTCTTTCCCAGCATCAGTCACCGAATTTAATATTACTTGTTTCTACCACTGAACTAAATGGCTGTTCTCCATATTTTAATTCCGGGCGATGACAAAGTTAATCTGTTTCTTCATAAATAGGGATACTTATTACAAGCAAACTAGCCCAGGATGAAAAGGACTGTTATGATTCCCTGAGTACCAGTGGTCCAGACTTTGCTACAGAGATGGCTAAGATGGGCCGCTCACGAATTTAGCAATTACTCGCTTTGACCACAAGACTGGTGTACGAGCATTAGACGAAGGACGTGGACTTAATTCATTATAGTTATCAGTTATAATTAACAAATTGACGTGAGTTTTCCATGCGTCTGTCCTGTTATTGATCATGAATTTCGTCATAACGTTGTCAGAGTAGCTGTGGATCCACGAGGCGATAGCCGATTGGATCCGCAGACTACTTTGACAATGTTATGACAAAATTCATTGTCAGTAACAGGACAGACCCATGAAAAAATGACGTCAATTTGTTTTTTACGATAAAAAATTGTCAATTTGTCCGCTCTCGTTGGCGCATCGCATAAATTATAAATTCATGTGTCTGTTCTCTTATTGACAATGAAAATAAGCCAATGAACGCGCGAAAATTTCTGCAGTTATCGTAAAAATCCTTTTTACCCCTCACCTCCACACAGACCACAACTCTTTTTACAGTTGTCTTTGACGTATTGCCATGTTGTACACTGGCCGATTGACGAATGCCACTCACAGTGGAGGAGCTTATCTTCGCACAAGGCTGGTGACAGCAAACATAACTCAGAAAGTCAATGATGTTGAAAAGAAACAGCTTTACAGTTATTTATACCACAGCACAAAAAAGCTAGGAACATCTGACACAGATGTAGAGTGATAGCTTAGTAAAATGCATGAGTCTGCTGAGCGTTTTGCATTCCTTTCCAATCACACACCTTTTTCCTTTGGGTTATCGATTTTCCCCAACTTGCGCCAACAAACAAAGATGGGAGGAGAAATTTGTACATCTAGACTGTTAAATGTAAGCTTAACAATCGAAAAGGTCACCCGAGTAGTTTTATTTTTTTGATTTTCAGTCTAAACTGTAAGCTACTCAGTGTAGATTACAGTCAGTTATGGATATATGTCAGTAAGCCAAAATCCTTGCAGTCCTTAATTCAAGATCTAAATTTATAATTTGCTTCTTAGCAGCAAATATCGAATAGATAGCTTAAGCTTAGCAATGCAATCTGCATGGAAGTTTTGCAAAGCAATGCACTCAAGTATAGAGGAGCTTAAAGTTTGGAGTTAGCCTTCTCTCGAGGAAAAGATTGCTTGAAAAGTGACGAAGATTGCTTGAAAAGCGCTATCTTCTTTACTTTCTTCCTTTACATCCAGTTTCACAGTTTAAGAACCTTCTTAAGAGCAGCTTGCTCTAACGGTCACCTATACCTATGCAGGATAGAAAAATTCGATTTTCTGAAACTTTGTCAGGAAGAAGGTTTTTACTAACTTTTTTCAAAACTGTATCTTTGAGGTTGTTTGGATTTTTATTTTCTTGCAGACGGCCTTACGTACTTGGCTCGAAAAGAGCAAAACTTGACCCCAAAATTACACTTTTTGTGAGCACTAGCAAGACAAAATAATAAGCGTGGCTGGAAAAGCTAACCCATGGTGCTAAGATATAATCTTTTAGCGGTTATTTAACGTTGTCAGATAAGCATGAAATTCAAACCTAAATTTTTAGCAAATTTTTAAAATTATACGCTTCGATGATGTTGCGTCACGTCAAAATTTAGGTCAATTTCGTGGACCAGAAAGTCAACCTGGTGCATGGATTTCCCTGCCCAAACTATTTTCCTGGTTAAAAGTATCACTTAAGCTAAGTTTTTATCGTAAATCTAGCTTGGGTAAATAAAACCAAAAAAATTGAGAGCGTCTCAATTAAATTTCATGCTTATCTGACAACTTTAAATAACTGCTAAAAGATGATATTTTAGAACCATGGGTTAGCTTTTCCAGTTACGCTTATTATTTTGCCTTGCTAGCGCTCACAAAAAGTGTAATTTTGGGGTCAAGTTTTGCCCTTTTCGGGGAAAAATACGCAAGGCCGTCTCCACAAGAAAATAAAAATCCAAACAACCTCAAAGGCAGAGTTTTGAAATAAGTTAGTAAAAACCTTCTTCCTGACAAAGTTTCAGAAAATCGAATTTTTCTATCCTGCATAGGTACAGGTGACCATTAGAGAAATCTGCTCTTAAGGTGTCTCTAGTTTAGCAATTAAATTGCCATTGAAGAGAAAGAAATCGAAATTACAAACGCAAAAAGTATGAATTGATCATACCTTTAACATCAGTTATTATCAAAGCAGTCAGCAACAGAATTAAATAGACAAACAAATTCATAGCTGTGACTTGGTGTGAATCGAATTTCTGACGATACCTGATGAGAGTGATATTCTTTTCATCACCAGTGGTGAGCGCAGAAACTAAATACGTGAAAAACACTTTACACCTGGTAAAACACGCCTATCTCTTTTTGATATCAGTTGGATAAAAAAGATAGATGTCTAGACAGATCTGTCTGAGAGCGATGTCTAAGAGCGATATTCGTAGTTAGAATGGTGTGCTTAAAAGTTTGGGATCCTGGCACATATGTAAACAGCTACGGTCCTTTAGCCAAGCATAGCTGTGCAGATGCATTGAGACAGTACTTGAAGGTTTTTGAGCCCAAGGAGACCACTCTTCAACCAAGTAGCACGTTAAGTGTTTTTTTCAGTCCCAAAGATATAAATGTAATAGGAATATCCAGACTATAAACAGGCTGTTTTTTTTAATCGGGAACGCTCGTACGAGTTAACCACAAAAACCACTAAAAAGTGTAAAAAAGTACTGACTTTCATGCTTTTGTTTCCCGATTTTTAAAAACTAAAATTTGTAGTTAAATTTGGAGTAAATCATGTGTAACATTAAGGCGTTAAACAGTCTTCACTGACTGTTTGTTAATTTCAGTGGCTACCAAACGTAAGGCGTAGTCACTAATGTCATCGTAACCCTAATCTTCGGGTTGTTTCTGTGGGACCAAAGGAAATAAAGCTTGTTGTTGTTGTCTGGCAATCGGAAAGAATTCTAAACAACATATACGACTGTGTGTGTTTTTAATATATTTGAGCGCGCTAGATTTTTTGCGCAGTTTTTGTCCTGCTATGAAAAAATTAAAAAAAAGAACATTCGCAGGCTTCATTCAATCTTTCTGTGCGACAGAGTCTCTAGAATACCTTGAAGAAGACCGTTTCGCTTTAAAGAAAGTTTCCATTACACGAAATGACGGTCGCCTTGTGGTGCTAAAAATTCGGATGACTGGAAAATTCACTGAGGTAAAGTCATATCAACTCTCGCTGCCAGAAGCCACGATATTTTAGTCGAAACAATCAAAACTCAGTAATCTACTCTTAGTCAAAAACTCCAAATCGCTAAAGGTAGTTATTTTTTTGTTAGTGGTAACCAAAAGGATTGCGGCCTGTAGGGACAGGAGTAGGGTTTTACACTTCCATTCTCACACGCAAAAAAGTGATTACTCAGTGGCCCTAAGCTCAAAACATATTTTATTACTTTTCAAAATCAAGTTCATTACATGATCATGACTCGAGGCTTAATATCTGCCCATCTTGCCTCTCACCCATGACCTCAGGTATCTTATGTTGGCGTAGACACCGTACTTGCCGCGGGCCGCACAACCATGACCCCAGCTAGTGGCTCCTTCAAGATACCACTTGCCTCCGAACTCACACACTAGAGGTCCCCCACTGTCGCCTTGACAGGAGTCTACTCCCCCCTGATCATATCCTGCGCACAGCATGGAGTCATGGATCTGCCTTGGATATCCACGCAGACAGCGTTGCTTGGAAACCAGTGGTACTGATGCTTGCATGAGGACTCTGGGTGATGAGCCGCCGGAGGAGAGGGTGCCCCATCCTGCAGTCAACAAGATGCACAAAGAAATAAATGAATCTAGTCCCAGATAGTTTAAATAAACAACCCGATAAACAGCCGGGGGTGTGTGTAGTTAAAACAGCACTATCCACCTGTAATCCAGCATTTCTTGGACATATTATCGATAGGCAAGCTTGGTGTTGAATCGTCAGGCAGACATGCAAGTCCCACGTAGTTATTGATTTGAGCTGGCTTGCTGAGCTTCAACAGAGCTATATCGTTACTTAGACCGTATGGTCTTTTGTAACTCTCGTGCATAATAATTCGTTGGACTGAAAAATCTTGAGCAGTTTTGTCATTTCCTCTTTTGCTATGAGCTCCCATTCTGTAAAAAAAGTTAAAATTTACAACCACATTTAATAAAATATCGACTTAAACGTCCTGACAGCCTCAACAAAATAGGTTTACCACCAGTCCGTAAATATACCTGTTTGGAATTATTCTTGGAATAAAGTCTCCTGAACAGTTCTTTTCACGTGGGCATTTCAGGGCATTCACATAGAGGTCAGAAGGTGTTGCACTTTACTGATAACGTCACGGAGACCTGACGTAGTTAATTTAGCTTTCGACCTAAAAACAATCATTTAATATAATAGCTGCCCCATCAAAATGAAACAAACTGTACTGAGTATTTAGATGAACTTACGTCTTTTTTCGCTATCTCCACCCTCAGAATCAATAATCGCCACATTATGGAACAAGAAAAGGCTCTAATTTTTAAGGGGATTCTTACCGCACTCTAAGACTTCTTGGACTTTTCCCAGAAACACAATGTGACGCAGTTAGAACCCATTGCGGATCAACTAAGGTGCCACCACAGAAACCGAATCCACTTGGTGTACGAAGCATGGCTTGCCAGGGCCAACTACCGGGAGAAGCCTGGGTACCACCAACGATGCGAGTGTTAGGTCGCGATCCACATTTTCCTATAGAAAAGCAGTAATAAGATTATTGATGTAATTTTACATTTCCGCTCTTTACTGATAATGTCTTAAGCTAAAACTGAGTTATTTTGTGGATACATGTGCTTCTCCTGTTGTTCCGAAATAGCTGACAACATCTGTACATGCATATTGTGAAGCATGAGTGATTTATCCTAACAGGGGCGGATCCAGGATTTTTCAAGGGGGTGGAGCTAATACTTTGGGATGCAGAATCGATAGAGCATGCCCCCAAAATGTTGTAATTTGAGAATTGAAACCTAATTTAAAACTGTTACACCAGAAATACAAGCAATGCTGCAAAGTAGAGATTACGATGGGGTACCTTTCCAGAATTTCACCTATATTTCTGCCAAAATATTCACAATCTGTTTCATGTTTTCTTTTTCCCGCCCCCGTTTAAGGATGAATCGAAGCTGAACAAACTACAAAGCGAACACTCGGCGAGCAAATAGATTTCATTGCAGAGACATTATAGAACTTTTCCCAGGGAAAGTTTGAACGGAAGACTTTATCCTGGCTCTTTACATGTCTGGGGCCCCGTTTATTCGATGCGTGGTTTCATTTGAAACCGCATCTTTTTCGATGCGTTTACGCCTTCCGTTTACACGGCGACTATGAAATAATTAATGCTCCCGCATCTTTTTGAAAACGCTGTCGAAAGTGGGCGCTTTCAGAACAATACGGTTTCGTGTGCTGTGTGAACGTGGGTAGCCATCTCTTTTTGAAAACGGCTTCTATTTGGCGCGAAAAAAACCAGGAGAATCTTGGCGGGAAGAGTTTCTGTTTAATTAAAATGGTGAACGTGCGAAGAACTGCAACAATCGCTTTTTCCGTCGCAACTTTATTTTCTGGGCTAGCTTTTGAGGCTTCAAGGTATAATCGACTCCAGAACCCTAGTAACAAAACACTTTAATTCGGTTTCGAAATGATGTTACCGTGTCGATTAATATGAAACTATGTCCGTGTTAACGCAGCTGAAAGAACTCTCGGTAGTAAAGTAGAGAAATCCACATTAGGTCAAGCTAAAGCAACAACAATAATTCAAAAACACTATTCTAGCGTGTTTTAACAATGGAGTGATATTTCTTTATTACCAACTAAGTTACTCGGCTGCGAATACGGCAAAAGAGAGACGCTGTATTCGCAGGCTGCTAAGTTAAAAGATGTATGAAATAATTTTCTTTTTGAGATCCTGTCTTGTTTTTTGTGATTTAAAGGCGGTAAAAACGATAAATTTCTTAAACTCACTTTTAAACCCACACTTAAACTAACGAACGTTAAATTATTTCAACTCAAAGTTTGCATTGGTTTACCTGAGGAAGGAGGGTGAGGAGGTTGATTTGTATTGACAGGTGGGCGTGGTCGTTCTGTTGGTGGAGGTCCTACAAATAAAACATCGACATTTTCGTTGAATAGTTGTCATTATGGATAGTAGTGACAAAACACGTTAGCAGTAGAAATCCTCTCTGTCCTGTTTCCTTCCCTTACGCGCAACTAACCGATGTTCACAAGAGGTAATGATATTGAAACAGAGTGGTGGCGGGCATAACAGCAGCAAAACACAGCGGCGCTGAATAGAGATTAAAGAAGCAATCGCAGGGTCGTAGCGAGAAAAAACAATTATGACTAAGACAATGTCCATGGTCAAATTCTCTTCCTAGGTACTGATTTAGGGTGTTTATGATGACTGTAAACAACAAAAACGAAAAAAAAAAAAAAAAAAATGACTGAGGCAAGTGGCTCAGTTTCCCTACCTAAGGCCCTAAATCGGAATGAATAAACTGATAAGTTGGGAGAGTTTAAAAGTTCGTAATTTTGGATCCACTTTGTTCATTCTTAACTGCGATTTTTAATCTACCAAGTTCACTAGATGTAGTTATTTTTCTTACCTCCACACAAGCCGCAACTCTTCTGGCATCGTTTTCTCACATAGGAGTTGTTGTCACAGTTGTATTTGTTTGCGTATCGTCCGCAACGACTTGAAATATCGCGACAGGCTTAAAAGGAGATATCTTAGAATGAGTTTTAAACTTTATCACTTTGTAGTTAAAGTATGTGAGAAATTACCGAACATTGCTCAAGCTAAAATTGAAAAGGTAACTATTTTAATGAACTTCACTTTTTTACTGGACTTCCTTGAAAATCTCGACCCAGCCCATTTGACTTTTATCAAGTCTTCACTATCCTGCTCAAAAGGGAACTAACTGACTCCAAAACTGTAACTGCGGTTTTACAGAGCCTGATGTCTTATTTTAGTGCAGTACCGTTCAATCTTAGGAGATAAACATTATCAAATAACTTTGTTCTCACCGCCGTCGATTTCATTCACCAGTGCTCCCACCAACAAGGCCGCAAAAACAACGAACAGCTTCATGGAATCAGCGTTTCTGCAAAGTGGCTGAATTTTGTGAAACAAATTTGCCTTTTCTATAACTAAAGAGCAAAAATACCAGCAACTGCTTAAATACGAGAAAATAGCTCTTGAAAAAAAAAAAAAACAAATGCCGGCTCTTATTGGAATGGTAAATATTTGATTAAACGTTTTGATTTCTAAATCGAGACAGTCAGGTTTGATGTGCTCTGGAGAGGTTTAAAGTGTTGTATCAGCCAAAAAAAAGCCAACATCTCGAGAGATTTTAAAAGTTATACGGGTTTGAGTATGCTTTGTAAATATATCTTTCTTAACGACTCACCGATATAGATGCCACCGGGTAAGAGGAAAGAGAATGACACGAACCAACTTTGTATGACCACTATATTTTGCTTTCAAGGTGCTGAAGTGCTGATTAAATTCAGCTTTCAGCTGCTGTACGTTTTAATTTTGAAAACTAACACCGAAACTTTTCAGTTGGCTTTAACTAAACTGCACAATGAAAAATATCCCATTCTATTTACAATGTAAACCTTACAGATTATGTGTATTCATTTTATTTAATATGAAACATCATTGCAGTTGTCACACACAACTTAGACAGATGCGAAAATAAAACCAAAAAAACAAACAAACAAAAAAAGAAACAGGCTTGAACGGGATCCAAATTGAAGTTTTAAAGATGTACCTACATGTAATGACAAAATAGAATTTGTTCAGAAAAAGCAAGCTCCAAGAATTACCCGGAAATTGAGCTGCCTCAAATAGGGATAAGAAATTGATGTAAAAAACGTCTTTTGACATATTGAGGCAGATGAAGAGAGCTCCAGGAAAATGAGACTCCGTTTAGGCGTCTGCAATTAAATATTAATATTTTATTCATTTCGTAAATTAGTATGTAACTAGTCTCCCGACGCCTTCAAGGAGTTTTCAATTGAATAATTGAGGGAAACTAGAGTGAGGTGATGAGAAGGAGGATATAGCGGAGACTCAGGCATCTCACTTTCTCCTCTTCTTCCTTCCCATAATCAATTCCGAGAGTCTCCCTCGACTCCCCTTTTGGACACAAGAAATAATAGCCCTTTTCACGGTTAGTTTTTCTCGTTGGCATTACAATGTAATCCAACGTGGATGCGAGGCAATTTCGGGCTAAAACTACAAAATAGCCCGAAATTACCTCACGTACATGCTAGATTTTATTGCAATGCAAATGAGCAAACGGCTACTGGGGACGAGTCTACTCCTGCTTTGTAAAGAGTCTGGGCACGACTTGAACGCGGGTTCTGGGAACCAGATTGGGGTGATCATCGAGCTAGAGAAGCGAAAAGGGCTATGGGGACGAGAGGTAGCCGACAACTCCCCGCCCCTTAACGATAACACGAGTTGCATAATCAGCAGTAACTCAATCGCGTGCGTATGACCTAGCAATGCCAGTGATAGGATCACCCAAAAGCTGACCTTTTACTATCTCCAAATATTCCGAATCACACAAAAATTTTGTTCTCTATCTCTTAGACTTCATTGATAGCTGCTCTAATAAGGAAGTATTGTCACAAAAGAAAAAAAGTAAACCTTTAATAGCGTGACGTTCAACCTTCAATACATGCATTTAATATAATACGCAAAGCAACTATCAGCGCCAAACTGGCCAAACCGACCGGCGGACTTCCCTAAAAAAGTCTAATTACTCATCGGTCTGTGTCTATTATCCGTGACGAGGCGATCCATACCAGTCGTGTGTTGAGTGCTTTGATTAACATCCACTGTGCAATATGGCTGACCAGAACAATCATTCCGACACGGAAAGCCATGAATTTGACGACCAAGTCAACGTTTCCCTTCTTCCCGAGACAAACAGCCGCAGCAAGACAGTATTCCCGTGCTTTCCACTCAACCGGAAGACTACCATCTTCGGCGTCGTAGCTGTTCTGCTGTTGGTTTTGGTTGTGCTTCTCGCTGTGTTCTTGCGTTCTTCCTCTGTAGAATCCAAACAAGAAAAGAAAGCGCAAGTCGAACAATCATTACGACTACCGAGACACTTATCGCCGATCGAATATCATGTCTATTTACATCCCGATCTGACAACGTTTAAGTTTTCGGGAAAGGTCGAGGTTCTTCTTTGGTGCAATGAAGCTTCTAACAATGTTACACTCCATGTTGGAAAGAAGATCAATTACACTGACGTTCAAGTAGCATTTATTCCAGACTCAAATCACACGGAAATTAAACAGGCCTTGCAAGTGAAGCAGATATCTCGACTAACAGGTGAAATGATCTGCATCGAGCTTGACAGCGAACTGCAAAGCGACAGTCATTACTTTCTGGTAATCGAGTTCGATTCAGAGTTAAGTAAGGGCCTAGCTGGATTCTACGTGAGTAAATATACATCACCATCAGGTGAAACAAGGTGAGAGATGTTTTCTTTCTACAGTAGCTTACAGTTTGTGTTTAACAATGGCATCAAAACAGTATACTCATTGACTTCCTGCATGGCCTCGTATCTGCCACGTTTACTGGAGATTTTACGAAATGGAGCTAAAACTTTCTTTCCTTAAATATCACAAGTTTTCATATAAAGCATGATCCAGTATCCTTATCTTGTTTATTCGAAGTTTCAGAGCTCTGATTCGAAAATGACTTAGAACGTTTACACAACTCAGAAAATTTGCATATACCGTGTCTCTCGTTTGTTTTCGCTCTTTGAGCGTCACGCAATCATTCACCCAGAACAATCTCGATCTCCGCCTCATTCTCCTCCCCTGAAACATCTAGAAAGGAAACGATTTGTTTGGCCAGATTCTTGGACGAAGATTTTCAATAATTTAACGCCGGTTTCCTCGTAAGCCAGCTTTAAAGGTCCTGGAGTTTGTTGGTGATTTGAACGTTTTTAGAAGAAGTCATCCGCGTCAAACAAGATTTTAAAACCAGCCAGCAAGAAGAACTCACTCGAAACACCTAAATTCCGTCTGAGGAGTGACTGGCCTTAGTTGCTAACCAGCAAGAATTGAAATCGGCTGCGAAACAGATATCTCAACTAGATCTCAGTTCTGTCTCGCGCCCTGGATATGCAATCAAGAGAATCATATTCTCTCATAATACAAGCTAATACATCGTACAAGGCTACAATTATTATTATTTTTTTTCTGTAAGACTTCGTGGTTATTAATATATTAAAATTCAGCCTAAAACAATAGACCTCAGTACGAGGCTGCGGGGAATAACTGCAGAGTTTGTGGGGTTTATTCCCCGGAGCCTCGTGCTGAATTTTAATATATCGAAATTGGTCTATTTTAACCTTATTCAATCACCAAAATAAACCATTCAAGGTACTAAATAATTACAAGAAAGACGAAGCCTTGCAACAAGTACGATCAAGAGTAAAATTAATGTCAGTAAAAAATCAAAGAAATCGGGGGCACGGTGAAAAAAATCAATTTGCTTAAACTTCGTCCGTTTGTAGGCCTAGGTCACTAGTTGAAGGATATCAGGTTAGTTCTTGGAAATATTCAATATAAAGGCAGAAATTCGCGAAAAACGGTCATTATACTGGAAACTTAGATTTTGCTTCGCGAGAAAGGGAAATTTTACACTTTTTGGCTTCTCGTTACACAAACGTTAAAATCGCTGTGAATCGTTCTAAAGTTTATTGGGATATACTGAACCTTCCTCGGTCAAGTCCTGTGATTATTTCAAACCGCATGCGCAGTTCATCATGAGCAAATCGAGGCCGGAATAATTAAATACATTTTCA
This sequence comes from Orbicella faveolata, assembly GCF_042242905.1. Lineage (NCBI taxonomy): Eukaryota > Metazoa > Cnidaria > Anthozoa > Scleractinia > Merulinidae > Orbicella > Orbicella faveolata. The sequence goes on along the minus strand of NW_028301536.1, from coordinate 39,069,857 downwards.
GCATATGAGTAAAGAGTCTAAAATACGCCCAATTAATCTAGTAGGTCAAAAAGCTGACCGGTAAGGCTTCAAATCTTTTGATATTTTAGCCAGAGATAGTTCTGTGATTGATTTCTTATTTGTGGGATCTAGAAGACAAATTGCTTGAAAAGTTTCATAAAAACACTCTTCGGTCGTCATCCGTCGAGCCCTCATCGGTCGTCACGAACGTGCGACTCGACTTCACTGCAAGTTGAAATCGGTTGATTCGAACGAAGTCCTAGTTTAAAATTTCTAAGAGAGATGAATGCTTCAGTCATTAACTTACTTTATTATATCTCTCAGTTAATACGCGCGCTGTGATTGGTCAATTTAGCGGGCCGTATTCTCCTGTACGGCCCGCTAAAATTTAAAGCTGTTTTTGTTGCCGAAATGTTCGTGATTTATTGCCAAGTGTTCTTAACTTTTTTAGCAAGTAAAAGTGAAAAACTTTCTTTTACTACTAAAATTGTGTATTGAAACCTGCTAACGACTGAGTCATCTAACAATGATTTCAAATTGAGTCGTTTTGCTTTCGAGGTGCGTCAGAAATTTGACGCCGTTCCGTGTGAATAGAAATCGTTCCCGAGCCCGTCAGACAAACAGTAGAGATATAATAAATATCTTACTAACCTCGTTTTCTCGGTCCGTACTGTAAGTTACGGATCCTCGTTTTCCCCTTCGATTTATGGCCCAAGCGCGAAGCGCGCGGGCCATAAATCGATGGGGAAAAACTCGGTCCGTAACTTACCGTACGGCCCTCGAACTCGGTTGGTAAGAGGTATGTAGGAATTAAAATACCTCAAAAAGCGCCTTGTTACAGACATAACAACAACAACAACATTCTTTATTTCTCACAACTTACATTAATAGATAAAATTTCAGCTTTTCTATGTTTACAATATACCTTTCCAGTTGATAAATATTACAGTTAGAGTATGGGGGTCAAGTAAACCATTCGGTTTTCTAGTTGGTCTCCATATTTACAAAATTAGTTAACTTTCGATATAGGTGAGGAACCAGAAAGGACAGGAGAAAATAATAAAGTAATAGACATAATAAACCTACATATGAACAACCCAAATTACAATTACAGTGAAAAAAGTTTGTGCAAGTTTCTTTGATGTTCATGAGGAAGATTCACATGATCCCACAAAAATTAAAACGTTTCTCAGGAAAGCTGTGTCTCAAGTCTCTTTTGTCAAATTATCAGAAGATTTAAAGCACTGCCTAAATCAAAATCAAAATTTGGTATTTGATTGTCATCAAATAGCAGCACTAAGCTCACTGGAGATGTCACGGTTTGTCAGGTCAGGCATGGAGACAGGCACTCCACTGATCATAGACATTTGCAGATACTTGTGTCATTAGTCGCTAAAAATATCTGGTGTTTTCCCTCTTGTTCTAGATACCTTGCTACCACTCAGTTTGAACCAACTGATGCGAGAAACGCCTTCCCTTGCTTTGATGAACCTAACATGAAAGCAAAGTTTTCCATTGTCATAACACGAGAGAAACGTCATGTAGCGCTATCAAACATGCCACTGGAGAGCACTGAAGGGGTGAGACTTCTGAAAGATACTTCATTATGTTACTGCAATTAGAAAAAATCAAATTCTCACAAAGATTACTTACATCAAAAGCTTTTTAATTGTTAAATTTTGTTATATCAGTGACTGTGTTTGTAGGTATGCTTAACAATTATTTCACCAGATAGCTAGATAGCCAACGAGGTGTGTGTTGCCGACTTGGCTATAATCATCTCATATCCAACAAACGCGGGTGGAATAATTGCTTCTACTAAAAACGCCCCCAAACCGTTATAGGAAACTAATTGTTAAATATATCCCGATGGCTAAGCCAATGAAAACTCTTGAATTGCATTACCCCATGATCCTGTTTTTAAGACTATCAGTTATGCTGCTTGAATTTTTGTTTCAGTGTAATGATTCAGTGAAACTCTGTACAGACCACTTCAAACAAAGCGTAAAGATGAGTACCTATCTTGTGGCATTCATTGTCTGCGATTTCAAAAGCATAACAAATAAGACACAGAAAGGTGTCGAGGTAAAGTTAAAACATTATTTTGTTTCTGTATGTAGATAATCAGTTCTGAAATAAAATGAAAAATAGTAAAAAAAAAGTCACTGGCTTAAACTTCGTTAATAATCCATGATGACTTAATATCGAGTTAAGAGACGCATCATAGAAGTATCAGATTGGAATATGTTCAGTTAGATAATTTTTTCCCTGATAAAATGTTTGCTTCTAGGTGCGTGTTTGGGCACCTCCTGAACAGATTAATCAAGGTCAGTTTGCTCTGGATGTTGCGGTAAAAGTTCTGCAGTTTTATGAAGACACCTTCCAGGTTGACTATCCGCTTCCAAAGCAAGGTATATACAACCAGTCCTTGTGAAGACAGTCATCATAACAATGTCAAAAAGTTCATTTCAAGATACTCTATGTATTTTAAATCTTCAGGTCTTTTTAGTAAATCACAAACTGGAAGAACTACCTAAGGCTATTTGGGCGAGATGCATTAAAAGGAATGTTCCAAAAACAGCAAAACTTTACTACTTTCCTTTAAAGAAATATTTACAAACGTAATGAATAAAAACGGGAACTGGTAAAAGTTACCCACAATAACTAAAGCGGCCAATCTAACTCAGTGAGTAGCAAAAATGAATATTTAGACTTAAAGGTCGTTACAATCTAATATCATCACCGTCTTCGGGCCGAGGAGAGAATTTAAAACGTCTTAATTAGTCACTTTTACACTGTTCTGCTCCTAGCATGTATTATTGATAGTTTTAGAGGTAAACCATATTCGAAGGGGCCGATAGATAGCGATAGAAATAGCGCTATATAAATTTATTATTATTATTATTATTATTATTATTATTATTATTATTATTATTATATGAAGAGCTATTTGAAATTCAAAGCTAAATATCATATTTAATGGCTTCCTATGTAACAGATCTCGTAGCCATCCCCGACTTTGCTGCCGGAGCTATGGAAAACTGGGGTTTGATCACCTATCGCTTGACTGCTTTGTTGTATGACAAGAACAAATCTTCAGATTCTAACAAGGAGTGGGTTGCTGTGGTTGTTGCCCACGAGCTTGCTCATCAGGTTTGTGTTTTGTTTGAAAAGGAACAAATTTTCTTCTAAATTTACTGTTCTTGTAGGCAGCTTGCCAAGGGAAATTCTTGTATCTGACACCCAATATTATAAACGCGTTACTTATACTAGCCGAAGAGGGGTCATTCGTCTTCCGAACTGGTAATCTAATCTAAAATCTAATAATCCCTTATGGGAGACATTTGTCAAATACTTTCATCGCTTAGGGATTGTAATTTGCTGAGTAAGGCTATGTTCACACTCAATACCCAAGCACGGTCCCAGAATACGATTCTCGCTAAGCACCAATGTCAACACACCCTTTTTCCAAGTACTCACACCAGAATTCAGGCACAGTGCCCGTGCCTGGGTACATGGTCTTAACCTTGTACCCGGGCACTACATGGTACTTGGTACTTTGTGGGGAGCAGGGATGGCGCAGTGGTGAGAGCGCTCTCCTCCCACCAATGTGTCCTGGGTTCGATTCCCGGACCTGGTGTCATATGTGGCCTGAGTTTGTTGTTGGTTCTCTTCCTTGCTCCGAGAGGTTTTTCTCCGGGTACTCCGGTTTTCCCCTCTCCTCGAAAAAACCAACATTTCCAAATTCCAATTCGATCTGGATTATCGTCAAGTACTTTATCATGAGCCTCTGGCTCGGGTGATTGCGCAAGCATTCCCTGTGTTTGACATTAAAATTTACATTTACATTTTACATTTGCATTTACACTTTTTACTTGAAGTATTCAGTGTCTAAACGCACTATTTTGTGCCGGTGCCCAGGCACCAGTGCTCGGGCAACAAGTGTGAACACAGCCTAGCTGATGCAATATATGCCTAAGACTATTTACACATTCCTGGGTTCATTGTTTTCTTTTTTGTTAATTTACAGTGGTTTGGGAACTTAGTTACAATGGAGTGGTGGAATGATCTTTGGCTAAATGAAGGATTTGCCAGCTTCATGGAAAATGTTGGTGTAAATTACATCTACCGTGAGTGGAAAATGCTGGATCAGTCTCTTCTTGGCGCAAACCAAAACGCCATGACTATGGACCAGCTTGCTAACTCTCATCCCATCATGGCGGACGTGAAGGACCCAGCACAGATCAATTCTTTGTTTGATTCAATTTCTTATGATAAGGTAAGTGACAAGGGTTTGGTCGTTCTTTTATTTTTAGTACTTCGGACATTTACTACTTTCATTTTGTTATAGCACTTATTATATTCCTTTGCACTAGCATAAAGCATTGAAATCGAATCTGTTATGTTTTGGTCTTCTCTTTGCAACGACTTATTAATTTATAATTACATGAATTAACTTACTTTTTCAATTTGTCTCATATTATTCTAAATTTTGCTTTTAAATCATAATTTCATGGTTTGGTGCCTTATCAAAGATTCCGATTTATGGAGTGATGGCCGATTTCACTTTTCTACTTCTTGCATGTAGGGTGCAGCCATTATCAGGATGTTGGAGGATGTTCTTGGAAGAAATGTTTTCTTCCAGGGATTGCAGCATTACCTTCAGATGTACAGCTTTAGTAATGCAAATACGGAAGATCTTTGGCAGTGCCTCACACAGGAAGCCAAGAAACGAAAGGTACAGTCATAGTTTTCCATCTTTTACAAGCATGATTCCTTTAGTCATACAAACCACAGAAGACCGTAAAAGACAACACATAGGATTAGCAGGTGGGTCGTTGCGATTAAATCTGTCAATGCGTCGTCTTTAAACTAGTAAATAGCCCTACCTTTCTGTGGCTCGAAGAGGTTCTGATGCTCAATCTGAGCCTGTTGATTGTCCACGCCCATATGAAACGAAACTAGACCTTGTCAATCCGGCTATCTATCGCCAAGGAAATTATAGAATACTCACCTTTCACTATAAGGCCAACGTACTGTGGTTTTCGATTAGTATTTGGAAACTAATTTCTGAGCATTATTTTCCTTGTTTCCTGTTATCCTTCTTAATATATATTGCTGAACAGGCAGGTTTCTCTGCGCTTGCCTCTCTGTGCATGCTTGTCGACTGTTGTGTAACGAACTGCGTTGATTTAAGGTGAAGATCGGTAATATCAAAACTGACTCAAAAATGAAAGTTGGTTTTTTTTCGCGTTTTGGGCAGAGTGTGGACGTTTCGAAGATCATTGCCAAATTCAAATCCAGTAGATAACGCGAATTCATCGTGTAATAGACTCGTCAAATTTACTACATTTAGATTAAATAACAATAAAATAAAGCCAGTGACAAGTTGATCAACATCATTGTTGTAAATTGTTATTCTGTCATGTTTACCAAACCCGTGCGTTGTTTAGGTTGGAATCGATGTCACAGAGATGATGACGACATGGACAGATCAAATGGGCTTCCCTGTGATGACAGTTAAGAAAGATGGCAATGACCCAAAGATAGTTCATGTAACACAGCAACGCTTTCTTGTTCATCCCGACACAAATACACAAGCTAAGTAAGTGCGACAGTTCCTCTGCCATTATCTGTCCTTTTAGACACTGACGATTTCTATACATTGACTGACACTGGGTGACCCATGCCGTCAGGTCCACAAAACCGTAATTTAAAACATGAAGTCAATACACTGAATTTAATGTCAAGTTTCACCCAATTTACCGGTTTCAGAAACCCGAAAAAGGGCCGTTATTTGAATAGAATTATGAGTGTCTTTTGAAATGCCCAACCACTGATTTTTTAGATGTCAATTAACAGATCTCGTATGCATTTTGTGGCGCCAAAGAATCGAAGATTTTTTTCTTCAGTAACTGACAATCCTCTGTTTTTTAACTCCCCAGATTTACCTGGGTAGTTCCTCTAACTTACATGACGGAAGAATCCGATAACAGAACTATGCAGCTGATAAAGAAGAAAAGTGAACAAGGTTTGTGGTGAAACACTGACTCTCGTGGTGTATCTTCTAAATCAAAACTAAAGCAACAGGCAACAGGGAGATGAATCGAAATCGTAAAAATCCATACAATTATTAGAAACGAAATCATCAAGTAGTTAAAAAGATACCAGTATTATGCAATAGCGTGTGGCAACTAGTAGAACAAAATTGTTAATAGTATTATCATTTAGAAGAAATATGAGTAATGCATATTTAATAGTGTTTTCTCAGTAAACTAGAAATAAAAGAAGTTACTGTAATAACTATAAAAGGAGTTACTCGTGTCTAAATAATATTATATACAACAGAGGGAGGGGAAAAAGTACCGTAATGTAAGTGGTGCAAGTATATCTACGTAAATAGTATATAGATGTTGTAATTGTAACTGCGGTGTAAATACCGCAAAGTAAGGAATGTAACGTAATGTTTGTAGGGTATTTCGTGTGACTATGTTAATGTAGGTAATGTAAGTATTACATTTGGAAGTTAGTAGTGTTTTCAGTTAAGTAGTTTGCATTGTAAGTAGTTTTGTCTGTGAGTGTGGCCATCGATAAAAAGTTTTCTCTACTGAATAGTCGGTAACAAAATTAAATTGTTCACCGCAGTAAAAAGAACAAAACAAGAAAAGAAACGATATCTAATCAATCACTGATCACGGTTACGATTTGCTACTTTTAACTTGATGACTTAAGTATTAAATGAGTTTGAGAAAATAATCAAATCTCATGATTCCAAGATCAAGCAGTTTAAGTGAAAATATAGCTTTAGTGTTTAATCCCTCAAGACCTGGCTTCTTATATTTCTTCTGAAGTGGCTTATACGGTGTCCGTCAGGGTTGTCCCCTTTCAGGCATACTCTTTGTTATTGCTATGGAGCTTCTTGCCCAAAGTATAAAACGGTCAAAAGACATCAAGGGCATACATATCCAGGGAAATGAAGAGGTTTAGCTCACGAAATATGCTGACGACACAACTGCCCTTCTTGCTGATGTCCAGTCAGTTTCTACTTTATTTGACTTACTTTCACTGTTTGAAAAGTGCTCTGGCCTAAAAACAAATCAGGCAAAATCAGAAATGCTATGGCTTGGCTCCATGCGCCATAGGAAAGACGCAATTTGCAATCTCCAAATTAGCGATGATCCTGTTTACGAGCTCGGTGTGTATTTTACTTACAATATTGAATTGTCTCATAAGAAAAATTTATTTGAAAAATTAGGATCCCTAAAGAAAACCTTAAGTGTCTGGTCCCGAAGAGACTTATCTATATACGGTAGAATAAATATTGTTAAAACGTTAGCCCTCTCCAAACTTGTATTCATCTCCAGTGTTATGGAGACTCCTAAAAACTTTGCAACAGAGGTCAATAAAATAGTGTTCGATTTTATCTGGAAACAAAAACCCGCCAAAATAAAAAAGACAACCCTCATCAAGAAGAAATCGGATGGGGGTCTTGGCATAAAAGATTTTGTTCTTTTCAATAAGGCTTTGAAGCTAAAAATATTGAAGATCCGATACCAGGATTCATTATAAAAGAGACAAAAAACGTTCACTGGTAAAATTGTTTAAAGTTGTGAGCTTTCAACAGTCAGTCTGCTGTCTTCGGCGGACAAAAATGAAGTGATAAAATAGACCTAAAAGTTTTTGAATATAACAAGCGAATGGCATTTGTAAATGGAATACGTGTGAAAGAATGTGAGAATGCTAAAAGTGTAAAATTAGTGTTTGTTTAAAAGAATGTTATATTGTCCCGGCAGAGGGCACGAATTGTTGTCGGCCTCGGCCGTTTTCGCTGTGTGCCAGGATTCCAGCGTCTTTCTAATGCGGCTGTTGCCTTTGTCAATTATCTCAGCATTGTTAAAGTCGATGGTATGATCAAAGGTCCAGGCATGTTTCGCTACATTGGAGCCTTTAGCACATTGTTTAGTATTTCTGATATGTTCTTTTCGCCTTGTACTAAACGATCTTTTTGTCTCGCCGATGTAACTCCAGGGACAAGACCCACAAGGGATTTTGTAAACAACATTGCACTGGTCGTCGACCCGAGGTCGAAACTTGGGAACAGGGAACTCTTGTTGTAGTGTTTTGATTGGTTTGTTGGTTACTCGAATATCATGACTTTTGAGAATTCTACAAAGAGGCTCGGTAATACCTTTGATGTAGGGAAGGGCCGCGAAGCTCTGACTTTTCGTTGGGTCAGCCCAACTGAAGAACACCCCAACTAGTTCTTCAGGTGAAGGTGTTGGAGGAGTCGAAGATTTCTTTCTTATGATATCAGCAGTGACTTTTTGTGGGTAGCCATTAGATTAAAACGGCTGTGCTCCGATTCAGATGCACCGTGGAAGTATATTCCAAAATCGTTTCTCTCTACTGTAGCTCTTTCAATGTAATTTGATTATGACTACACCTTTCTTGATCTTAATGGCCATCTTCCTGAATTTTACAAACAAATTATTCATCGTTGGCAAGAAATCGTGTCTAAGACACCTCACAGCAAGACCGAGATACTGTCTCAGACAATCTGGAACAACAAATTCATTACGATTGACAAAAAAATGGTATATCTGCCTCGTTGGCACCGAGCAGGTGTGAAGCAAATTTCAGACCTTTTTGTCGGGCATGAAAATTGCTTCCTGCCTTTCCTTTCCTTGCGCAATAAATGCATGCTAAATTGCAACTTTTTACAATATTATAGTCTTTTATCTGCGATCCCTCAAAGTTGGAAGAAGCCTCCTTCACGTTAATTCTGGCGACTCTACTACACCCCCGCCGCCAATCTGTACTATAACGTGCAAGATGTCATACGACAAACTGTTAACCTTAGAAAATCTTTCTCCTCCCACTTCAGAAAAAAACTCTTATCATACGGCATCGCAAAAGAGAATCTAAATAAAATTTATCTTCTGCCGTTCACAGCCACAAAAGAAGTTAAACTGGCAATGTTCTAGCACAAAATTATACACAACATTTTAGCCACGAACAGTATATTATACAAAATGAACAAGGTTGCCTCCCCATCCTGCCCTTTCTGTCCCTCTGATAATCAAAACATACGTCATTTGTTTATTAGCTGCCCGCAAGCGTCTTCCTTTTGGTATAAGTTCCAAAGTTGGTATTCTACCGCAAGTAACGCGAGTTTACTTCTCTCCGAGCCAGAGGTATTATTTGGAATTACGCGTCCCTGTACTCACCGTTTGACCCTCAAACACCTCAAAATGCAAGGCAAATACTTTCTTTATATCAACGCTCTAAAAACTACTGCGTTCGTTTTCAGGGACTTCATCTCATTAGTGCAGGATAAAATCAAGATAGAAAAATATATTGCTGCCACGTCGAATGGTGAAAGGGAATTTCAACAGAAGTGGAAATTCCTTCTCACCATTTAAGCCCTTAGTAATTTGTTGCGAGGTCTTTTTTTTATTTTTTTAGTTTGTTGGTTGTTTTTTTTTTTGCTATAATTAAGTAATTGCATTGTATTGCAACTCCTTAAGTAACGTAATGTGTAAGTCATAATAAGTAATTATTGCGTATTGTAAGTAAGTAAGGTAATGCCAAGTATTGTAAATAGGTGTTTTTTTTATGTATTATAAGTAACGTTTGTAAGACAGTAAAAGCATTTGAAATAATAATAATTAATAAGAATAATAATAAGTATAATAATAATGATAATAACAGTAATGTAGTGTATTGTAAGTAGGTTAAGTATTGTGTCATGTTGTAAGTTGAGTAAGGCAATGTAAGTAATTATGTGTTTAGCAATAATAATAATAAAAAAAAAATGAAAAAAAAAAAAAAAAAAGAAACGATATCCAATCAACCACTGATCACGGTTACGATTTGCTACTTTTAACTTGATGACTTAAGTATTAAGTGAGTTTGAGAAAATAATCAAATCTTATGATTCCAAGATCAAGCAGTTTAAGTAAAAATATGGCTTTAGTGTTTAATCCCTCAACACCTGGCTACTTATGTTTCTTCTGAAGTGGGTTATACTTTGTAGAATCATGTTTCTGTTTATCTTTGTTTCTGGCTGGCAAGATAGGTTACAGGGAAAGAAAACTCAAATAAACGTTGTTACAGCAGTGTTCATGTTGTGACATAAACCGTTCCGAAAAGTCTGAAAATTACCTGATTTTTTAGATTTATGTGGGAACTAATGCTAATTATTATTAATGACAATGATAATGATAATGATAATGATAATGATAATGATAATGATAATAAATAAAATATTTAAACAGGGAGCCCACATTAAAAGCTAAAATATCAGAAGTTAAAATTTTAAAAGTTAAAATTTAAAATACGTATATACATCGACGAAGGCGAGCAAGTGCAAATACTTTATCTCTTGATATTTGTTTTTATTTTAGTTAAATTACCTGCGGGAACTAAAGAAAATTCATGGTTCAAGATGAACGTCGGGCAAACTGGATTCTACCGTGTGAACTATCAGATAGAGAACTGGCAGAAACTAGTTCGTCAGCTAGATACTTCTCACCAGGTAACAGTTATTGTGTTGTTAAGTAATCTGTTGAGTGGAGTTTGTTATTGTTTTCATCCTTGCTCAAGGGTTTTCGTTAGGTTCTCTCTCCAAATTCTACTGAATTCAATCTCGAAGCACGTACACCTGGTAACGAGTCCTTGAGATCCTTAACCCCTTAGCATATAGGATTTTTAGGGAACAATGTGACAGAAGTTAACCGTCACACTGATTTATGCATCTGGATTGGCACTGTGAGAGTAAACTGCCTTGTCACACAATGATCCCAGACCACGTGACCCTGAGCCTAGCGCAATAATCACTAAGCCGCCCCTCCCACACATAGTCTTTCTGTTTAGGATGTGAAGAAATGAATACATGGGATAATAAGGGTGATACTTCTCTTACATTGCGCATTTGTGTTCATCTAACATGCTTCTTTTTTGATAAAAACTAATCAGTGAATACTGAATTGTTTTTGTGTTTCCGTTTAGACATTAACAGCAGCGGATCGCGCAGGCTTGCTGGATGATGCTCTAAACCTTGCTCGGTAATTAAACTAAATACGCTAGTTCTCAAGTTTTCAAACTGACAAACACCGCTGTTCTGATTTTTGGAAGGATCAATAGAGACTGTGAAATCTACTTATTATATGTTCCCTAACAGTTGTCCGATAGGTGTAGCTAACCTTTTTTAGCTGAACTAGCACTCTTCGGTTTGAAGTTTACGATGTCGAGATTACTTACTAAGAAGCAAGTCATTTGTCATACGCCCAGCTCTTTAAGTTACATGACTAATTATATTACATTGTTATTTCCATGGGTGGCATTTTGTTTGCTGTAATGCTCAGGTTTAACTCTGTGAATTTTAATACTGGCTGTTGTTTGATTTACTCATAGGAGCGGCATGTTGTCTGATGAAGTGGCTCTGAGTCTCACTCCATATCTTAAACAAGAAAGAGAATACGTTCCATGGATGTCGGCGCTTAACAACATGGCTTATTTTGCTACTCAGTTTTCCACTTACGATTCAGTGAATGGATCAACAAAATATTATTCAACGTACAAGGTAATATACTTGGAGACCTTACTTGCCACCTGACATAAATTAGATAGGTGAAGGTAAAACACTTGTATGGAGAAATGCATAATACCTCACAGTGCAGATAAAATTACTTCATCGTTTGTTATGCTGACTAGGTGTAGTTCGTAGCATGTAAGAAACGTGTCTTGTTAACAGATATTTGGCTGCATAGGAGAAATTGTCAGTAGTTTGCCAATGGGCCACATTCGTATTCTCGGTATTGGACTGGAACTAGCATGCAATGGAGGCTCCCGCGGGGGAATATCATTAAAAAGAGATTAATGTCAATAGCATTGGAAAAGATCTCCCCACATTAGCCTCACTTGCACGCTAGTTCCAGTCCAATACTGAGAAGTAATAATAATAGACGAACATGGTCTATTTAACTTGCATTTGTTTTACCCTAAACGATGTCTATTAGCAATATAACTGACGTCTGTATTACTAGTGACTGTCATGTGTTTTTTGCTTTTGTTTTCAGAAATACATCTTGTATTTGCTTAGAGACATAGCTAGTGAGCTAGGCCGGGATGAAACTAAAAGTGATCCTCATTTGACGAGGCAAGTGTTGTCATTAGCTAAACTGTCATTGGCCATATTGCGAGCAATTATGTATTAACGTTTTTAAAAATGTGTCACAAGAAAAATCAGAAATTCGAAACATATTGTTGCATCAGATAGTGAACACAAAGACCTACAGATCTTTAGGTTTTTAAGGTATTTTACTTTTTTGTTTACTGTCCTTATAGATATCTTCGCGTTGCTGTGCTGGGTAAGGTCGCGAGCTATGAAGATGTCCTTCATGAGAGTGAAAAACGGCAGTACACAGACAGAGCTTTGGATCTATTTAATGATTGGCTTTATAGCGGAAAATCGTGAGTTTCTTTGGGTCTCCTTTAGATTTATAAGCGTCAACCCTAATGTTTATTAAAAAATGCCCGAATGCGTAGCTGATTTTACCATTCCAATTGTTTTCGAAGCAGTTTGTTTGTAAATATGATTGAGACATAAATCCACACCCTCCCCTCCACCCCCACCCCCGCCCGAACCAGCTCGTTACGTAGCATTACCACAAACATAGTTCAGTTCTTCACAAAATGACTGCGAAAACATCTTTTTCAGAATCACACCCAACTTGCGTAGCACTGTTTACTCCATCGGCATAAAGGACGCAAATGATTCCACATGGATGGAAGTTTTCAAAAGATTTCAAACCGAGACTGTTCCGTCGGAAAAGAGGAAATTAATGTACGCACTCACATACAGTCGAAGGCCAGAAATTCTAGAGAGGTAAAGTATTGCGACAAAGACTGCTTGAATTATTTTTCCTTTGACAAGAATGGATCGTTGTCTTCGTCAGAGGTTGAATTCTCAGTGACCGGAAGATATGTAACCAAAATATTGGAAACAGTGTAGAACGACCCCTAGCCTGAAATGTCAATCATCTCCCCACCCCCCGCCCCTCCCCCCTCAGCCTTATCCCGGGGCGATTAGGCTGAAGGCGTGAGATGAATTACATTTCAGGCTAAACGACCCCCAATCAATTGCTGAAAACGGTGGCTTAAATTGAAAGTTAGGCGTAAGAACGGGAAGAGTGGGTGATGGGAGACATAGATGGGGATTGGATGTAATCTGGCATAGCAATGGCCGAAATGAGGTTGATGGTGGTTGGAGGTCGAGTTATAGAGATGGGTTTGCCAGATAGGTATGGTTTAAATCGCTGGTTGATATACAACTAAAATTATTTCTGTATGTTGTTGTGAGGGTTTTAGCAAACCATAACGCACGTTCTAAGAGGAACTTAGTTCTTCAAAATTTTTGCCTTATTTTAGACTCCTAGGATTCTCACTCGACGAAAGCAAGATTCGTTCCCAGGATTCCGTGTCTATTATTGACTCGATAGCCTCCAATCCAGCTGGAAGGCTTATAGCTTGGCAGTTTCTACAGGATAACTACAATAAACTGTATGACAGGTAAAGGCTTCCCTCAACGTCTGGGTATAAAAAATAAATGGAAGAAGACTCATTCTTTAGAAAGGGAATTCCAAGCGGCGATTTCGAAGTTATTAATTACCAGCGCTGAACTATAGTACATTTTGAAGTGGATTCTGGGTTCTATTTAAGGCACAGACAGACAGCTAAGTAGCGGTGCGCTGCCTGCACCATTGAATTCTCTGTATCCTGTACAAAATGATCTGGGGCTTCTGTGCGACGCCTTAGGTGCGTATGTAGAGCAAAATTTAGATGGCGTCGAGGCGTCATTTAGAAGTTCACATTCATGTTTCGACTAGTCATTAGTCAGGGTCATCAACTGCGGTTCTTTCTTCTTTCCTTGTAGATATGGCGAGGGGTCTTTTGAGTTCAGTCGTTTGATCATTGCTAACACTGCACATTTCAACACAGAGGACAGGAAAATTCAAGTATGACAACAATTATTTGATTTTATCAATAATATGATTACATGCAAATGTTTTGTTGTCCGATGCAAAGAGTTTTGTATTCAATTTTACAGGGTTGGGAAGGTATGGTGCATGACTAGGTTTGTAGGTGCATAAATAGGGTTGTATCTAAAACCTCTGTAAATCATGCATGTGACGTGCAAATTATTTTGTTGTTTTTCTAAAAGAAGTTACAGCTGCCGATAACTATGTGTCCTTATTTCTTTCCAGGCTTTTCCAGCGTTCAATTGAAATGAATTATTATTATAATTGTCTTTTGCTTTTAGGTGAGCAAGTTTTTTGACAAAGTAAAACAAGGATCCGGTGAACGGGCAGTACGACAAAGTTTGGAAAGTATAGAGGCCAATATAAAATGGATAAACAACCATGGTCCAGCAGTGTATAATTGGTTTAAGCGGTTCCTTGACAACAAGGAGAACTGATGGTATAGAGTCTTACTGAAGGATGCTCCTGTTCTGTCCAGTGGAACATTGATATTGTATAGCGATTGTGTTAACATCGTGATAAGTCATACCAAAAACGATAATGTTTGAACAGCAATGATGGTGTAGTAATGGAGATTCAAAGCACCATCTGCACTATTCTGTCTTACATCAGGTGTCGGCACTTCCTTAACCTATTTAACGTAAGTGACTTTTTTCTTTCCTAAGCTTAGTTGGAGGGGGGTGGGAAGGGGGGGGGGGGGGTTGGTGGAGGGGTACAAAGCGCATCCTTGAACATTTGAAACAAACGCAACATTTCAAACTTCTGGTATGACCGAGCATTCAGCGATGTTTATTTTAGTGGCAATAATGTGCCAGTTATCACAAGATAAAATGCTGAAATGACGTCACATATTTTTAAGACGTCTCCCATCTTAGACTTCACCTTTTTTTAAAGAAAAAAGAAATTTCAGAAAATCTCCAAAACTAAGTTCACAACAAAATACACATTTCACGGATATTTCTTTTTTTGCCCCATATCAGATTGGATTTGATTTGTAGACTATCAATCAAGCAGTCAAATCTTCTGTTCCTTTTCAGAATTGTATTTAGATTTCCGCGGTTTTACCACTGTCTGTACGCAAGTGCAAATTTGTATTTAAAAACTGAGAAACAGAAGTAAGAGGCTTATTTATGTGTAATATGTAACTCTATATAGTCAAGTCCAAAACAGTAAGTTTAAGTTTAAGTTTAATGTAACTTTCCCACATATACGCCAAGAAAACAAAGCAAAAAGATGGCGGGATAGTAACAGGGGGAAACTTGTTCATCAAATCGGACTTATATAATGAGAACAGATTGCGTTAAAAATGAAGACCTTTTACCAATATGTGATATCCTTTGCCGCTGTACACAAAGCATCTCGAACTGTTGTGAGATAACTCATAACACCATCTCATTGTAGCTTAAATTAAGGGAATCAGTGGTATTCATGGTGAGGCGCAGCGTATAAGATGCGTTCAGCTTTGAAGCTGGAGATCTAATCATACCTGTGGGAAAGCTTGGAGTAGTTCAGAAAGATTTTTTACAGATCATGCGCAGTTGTGGAGGCAGTGAATTGGAAATAATAAATGTTAATAAAGCTTTGTTACCTTTTAATTAATCTTTTATAACTCCTGGTGTGACCTGTTTTATGTTTGAACGCGATCATTAAAACCCTAAATTTATTATCAACTAAAATAGTTATTCACAACTCTGAAGAAAGAAAGTTTCTGAGTTAAGTTGAAAAGACAATTTTGGATGAGTTACACCTGTGTTTGAGTGTTCCTTCTCAGTATCCCCCTATGTCTTGCTTCATGGGGACTAAATGAGCTTTCTCTCAGAAGGCAAAGCCTGTTTCCTGTTATCAGATTGTAAAGGAGTTTCAGGAATTAGAGGGTCTAAAGTAGGATTCGCAACATCCTCTTCCTTCGGACGCGTCAATCAGATCCCGCCACGTTCCAAAGTACTGTAAAATGTTTTTCCCTGATGAGATACCGGTTTGTCGGGTTAAAATATGACTTGCCTTTTAGAATTTTTTTATGGATTCCGTAGAAAATGGACAAACTTGCGACAGCAGTCGGACTGCAAATTGATTTGCTGATAAAGATCAGAAATTCGGACGGTCTTTGAAAGAGTGGACATAAAAGCAAGAATAGAAATGTTGAGAGTTACCATGTGTTGGTTGTGTTGTTAACCTAATCTTGACCGTCTTACATCTCATTTCCCGCGGGAAAAAACAGTTCCGTGTCCAGCCACGAAAAAAAACAACTTCCCGCGTTCCGCCAACCCATTGCAATCCCGCATCCCGCCTTCAAATTTCCTTCCATCCCGCGTCCCGCCAACCTTACATAAGACTCTCTCGATTTAGTGCAGTGTGCATGCATTTTATCCCTAATTGACTCCTTCTGTTTTCTGTTTTAAATAACAAAAGAAGAGAATAAATTAGGAATAAGAAAGCATGTCCAACACAATAATTCTTGAAACTGCGATCTGTCTTATTAGAATAGACATTTCTTGTAGCTTCCAATAATTGATTACCTAGAAGAGTTAAACAATTCTAGTCTGAAGGGGCCGATCGTCTGTGTGTTTTTGGCCCGAGCGTACAGCTTGAGGCCCGAAGGGAATTCGGGGCGTCAATTGCTTATTTTTATTTGGCGCTGAACATCTTGAACGTGTGAATTACGGATACATTATGTATGAAAAGAACACGGCTAGTAAGCGAAAAAAAAAAAAGAAAGAAAAATGGGGTGGGCTTGGATATTAAGTTGCGGACACTAGCCAGACAAAGCTGGGGTTATTGACCCTTATAATATCTTTCTATGACATAACGTCAGATTTGAAACCCCCATGCAGCTAATATCGACACTTTGACTGTTAACGAGGCTATTTTAAAAACGGCACGGTCGTCCTTAGACTACTACCAATATGGGAGTTGAAAATACATCATCACATTTTATACTTTTGCCACTTGTGTTATTCATCGACTTCAATGATATCGGCTAAAGCCTATATCAAAGTAACCAACGTGGTAGGCGCCTAGACACAGCGAAAGTTTGTCCGGATGTTGTGCGCCCACCTTTGTCTTTGTGATCTTTCATTTGATCAAAAAGGCTCTGTTTTCCATATATAAATGTGTAAACTCAGTTTAGATTTCCCAAGAATTTGATTGACTAATTGAATTGACAAGCACCATTAGAGTCTTGACGTCAGACAAGAAGTTGATTTTAAAGAGTGTCCAAGACGTTACCAAACACTTTAGTTTGCATGGTTGATAGGGTAACCCTTTGTTCAGGCGAATTCAGATTAACATAAATGATTAGCCTCTATGGAAACCGGTCACCTAAGCTTAAATTTAGTAATTAACAAGGTTGCTATTTAAATTACAGATATCTTCAACTAAGATTGAATGGGAGTATCTAATTTGTCTGGCAAAAACTCGACCAAGAGAGAACGGTTTTTGAAAAACATTAAGAAGACAACTTTGTCGTCAGGACTCTCTGATATTCACTGAAATAAAAAATGAAAACTATATTGGTGCGGGTCGGTCATAATGTTGAAGTTCTCTTTTATATCTCAATAATTGTATGAACATCCTCCTCTCAGCTACTATTGTGTTTGCTATTTACTGCCTGGCTTGATTAGCAAACGGGAGAGTTTTCAAAGTGCTTGGTCATTGCTGCCATAATGGTTGCTTGAAACATTTCTTTTAATACTTGATCGTGTGTAAACAAGAAAAATATTGGCTATAAGAAATATTTGGTCATGAGAATATTCCCTCAATTACGTGCCTGCTATTTCCAATTATGCCCTATTTGAGTTTGAGTCCAGAACATCTTCACTTTGTTGTTCATACACGATTTTATCAAAGTATAATTAATTAAAAGATCGGAGATCGACAAGATCGGAAAGTGCTGTAAGCGGAACCTACAGATTATTTAAGTTATAAATAATAAATTGTTTATTTTTGTTCACTCTAAATGACGCAAGCTGCTGGTTGAATTTTCAAATAATTTTTTTTCAGTAGACATTTGTCGCACTTTTGACTAATTTGCTAAAATATTAAAGCTTGAAAACACATCTTTTGTTCAAATGACTATATATACCAGACTAAAAACTGTAAAACTTACTATAGAACCGAAAGTTTTCGGCTTATTGCGATCATAGGGGTTTAACAAATACCAGGTCAATTTGAAATAAGCTTTCGAAAATAGAATGCCTCTTTGTCTCTATGGTTGCTAAACTTGGGAATTTTCTTATTTTACCAGATTAAAATAGCAGAATCATATGACCGATACAATATATCTGCAATACAAGCAACTTCCTCATACGAAATATTATCTTCAGTTGAGTTCTTTTTCCGCATAATCAGTTGTCAGTTCCCGTCATTCGAGAAGGCCAATCTGTGTAATTTACTGCGTGGGAGAGTTCCGAGCGAAGTCGACAACAAAAAGTGGAAATAAAATTTTTTCCATTCATATCGATAGAAAAACAACGCAGAGAATTTTATTCAAACCTTTCAGATTTGGCAGAACTCACTGCTGAGTAATATCATCCAAATGACGATAACAATTATCATATCTGCATCTGCCCGGCAGATATTCTCATCTATCGCCAATAATTTGACTTGCTATCAGTGGTTGATAAATTCTTTGAAAAACCATACTTAGTTTTAAGCCTACCCTTTAAAAATGGCACTATTTTGCCTCGCAAGATTTTTCTCTCTGCCGGGTTTGTAAGTTCTGAAAGTACTGTATTTGTTCAGTTTTCACGCGGGATCACGGATCACGTCACGCGCTAACAAGATACGGAGGCGGATGCAGCTGCGTGCGCCTGCTGTCAACTCATTTACCATTCAAATGCAAATATCATACCGGAATATGGAATCAGATCATCGGGAAGAATCTGACTCCTCAAGCGTGGAATTTGAAGACCACATCAATATTTCCCTTCTTCCCGACAAAAAACGTTACAGAAAGAACAGATTCGGAGGCCCAAACTTTGCACTTAAATTGAGGGAAATGTTTGGAGGGAAAACGACGATTTATGGCGTCGTAACGGCTTTGTTGTTGATTTCGGTGTTGCTCCTTCTTGTCTTGGCTCGGCCATCTTCTTCTCATGAAACTGTAAACAGTGACAGTAGGAAGATTTCTCGGCATGATTTTGGACAGGCGAGGGACGCTGCTTTAGCGAAAAAAGAAGTGAATGCTCAAGAGTCGAACTCATTACGACTACCGAGACACATATCACCGATCGAATATCTTGTGTATTTGCATCCTAATCTGACAACTTTTCAGGTCTCGGGGAAGGTTGACGTTCTTCTCTATTGTAATGAAGCGGCCAACAATATTACCCTCCATGTTGGAAATAACATTAGTTACTTCAACGTGGCGGTAGGAGAAGTTGCAGATTTGAACAACCCGGATAGCAACGTAGTTCCAATAGAAGTGACGGGTATTTCTCGACTACATGGTGAAATGCTATCTATCACCCTGGGTTCTGAGCTTCAAGGAGGCAAATTTTACTTTCTTATCATCGAGTTCAATTCCGAGTTAAGCAGGGGACTTTCTGGATTCTACTTGAGCAAATATACGACAAAATCAGGTGAAGAAAGGTAAGATTTTTCCTGCACTGTGTCATAACAATGTTTTATTTTCGACGAGGTCAATTTTTTTTTGAGAATAAGCTTATGTTCTCTCTACAATTTTATTTGCGGTATGATTTTGAGCGGGGTCTTTGTTCAGACTCAAGATAAGCACGGGAAATAATTTCTTTTTCATTTAATAAGTATTTGCTTGTTGTAAGTGTTTTTAAGGGGGCTTTTGCAGGACAGAAATTATTTTTTTGTGTTGTTTGCATAGAGAGAGGACTCGTGTAAATTTCTTGTTCCTACTTACCAGTTTATTTTTGCTCGCCGTTACAAAGTCTTGTGAAAGTACACCCTTGTTTTAAGGAATGGTGTGTATTTTGTGGAGTAGTTTTGGCATCTAATGTGTTGAGTTTTCGTTAGTGAATTACATTTTAATATTTGCTCTGTTGCTGGCAAGATTATAGCAAGTAATGGAAGTTGACAAAAGAAGAAATTTATCAACAAAATTTATGTATAAACCAATTATGAAAGCGCGCGTATGCAAATGATTGAGCTTAATTACTTCTACAGAATATCCAGAAGTCGCAATTAAACTTAACAAAATTACAGCAGTTTTTGAGGTTATATATGTTACATGAATACCAGAAACGGAGTGATCTTGGCGGAATTTAATCCGGACTAGGAGTATCTAATTTATGCAAATTATTTCATGGGCAAATAGAATGAATTTGATATGTAATATTATTGTATGGCTGTGTCTCACAAGGACTGGGAACTACCGAATTCACGAATTTGATTGGCTGAAATCGATATTGACCGCAGTCTAGATTTTCCCATCTAGACTGGCATCTAGACCGGCATCTAGACCGGTTTCATTTTGCATTGAAAAAGTAGCAAACCAAAATACAAAAATGTTCACTGTTTTCTTTTATTTTCTTCTCAATCATTTATGGAAGTGCCAAAAAGCCTGATGACAAAAAAAAAGTAAAGAGGACAAGCAAATTTTGACAGGTTTAAGTTCCGCTCATCTCCGTTTGCAAGCAAAATGTCAACAAACCAGTTACATTAAAGTGCCACTAACCCCCCAAATTTTTTTTCGCTAATATTAATTTCCTTTTTCTCCTGATTACCAATGTGAAAAAATTATCGTTGCAGCTATTTTCGTTAATTTTCTATGAATTTTTAAAGTTTGTAAATTTGCCCTTTTCCATGTTCACGACCGAGGAATAGTGGAGAATGGGACGAGTTGGCTTTGATGTCACTTCGGAAATAACAATATTTTGTTTTTGAGAAGAATGTATGCGAACATGCGATAGTGTGTGTCAAAATCGTTGTAGAATGCAAGGAAGATATGTTGTTGGAGGCTGTAGTAATACAGGATGCGTAGAATAGAGTATTCCTCTTCATTCAATACCTCTATCTTGATGAAACTCTACCAGAAACGAGAAAAAGACCAAAGAAGTGGGCTGATCTGTGCGAAGCTAAAACCGGGGAGCCATTGAGGATTTCTTCGTTCTTGGGTTCGCTGCTACTGTAAAAACCTAGAAATTTTCATGACCTGTATATTCTTCTCTATCTCTAGTGGGAAGCTTGAAGTTGTCAAGGTACCGCATAAGACATGAATTTGGGATAAGCTGGAAGCCATCTGACTATTTTGAGCGCAAACGATCCTCCGAGTCCCAGACGAAACTATAGGTGATGAAATTACATGCTAAATTAAATGCATCACGTTTTGAAATAGAGACTTGTCTAAACGAATAGTAAACGAAACCTACGTTCTACAACGACGCGAAGAAGATTGTTGAGGCTTTGAACTGGTGAACTAGCTATGTATTTGTGGATTTTAATAAAAACACACGCATGCCAGAGGTTGCCTGTAATCTGGCCATGTTTCTCAATGGCCATTCCGAATACAGAGTTGTTTTGCTCTTTGAGCTTCGTCTTTGAGGAACGAAATACATCTAAATTACAAACTTAGAATGGATCAAGCATTTATAAATATATGAGGAAAGTGAAACAAACCATTAAGATTCAATTCTATAGCTACCGACGGAGATTGTTCTGCTGAAAGAAGAATGCGCTTGTCAGTCAACTGAAACGCAAACTAATAAGTCGAGGACTCCCAGGTTATTAGCGTGTGTAAAATGGACATTTCATTCAAAATAACAGTGAAGTAGAAATGTATTGATTTAACTGAAAGTATTCTGAACCTCTTTTCAAGATCTTGTCGAAGGATTTTCCACGATTTCATTAGTACGGAATATGCAAATTTGCATAGCTTGTGGTCGTACACAGTAACTGAATATGCATATACTACGGTCAGTTGATAACAATGAAGCGAAAAGTTACCTCACCTTCGAATATTGTTTGCCGGCATCTCTGCTTATCTCTTATGTTAAAACTATTTTCAATCATTGATCTGGAGAAGTTGGCAGGAGTGGAGTACGACTACATCGCATTTTAACTTGTATTTCGGGGGAAATTAATATTTGAATGTAAAAGTATTTTGACACTCCGAAATTTGCACGTTCCGTAAAGTCAAATTACCAACTCTTCGTGTTGATTGACATCTTTATAACTCTTTAAGAGCTGTAAGCTAACTCTTCAGTCATTGTTTGTACCTTTATAAACCAAATGGACTGGCAAATTGTCGATCCCAACCTAAACATAATTATACAACGCGGCGATCACGACTGGCGACCGGCACTTCGAAATGGAAAAAAATATGTCCTTCGCAGCCGTCCAAATCGTAGCTAGACTCCGAATTGTAATGCTAGATGATATAGTTCTTTCACTTAAAGTTCTTGTCCAGTTTCAATAAAATATGAATCACAAATAACTGGGAAATGTTTTAAGTGCCCTTGAAGCTCAGTCAAAAGTCTCTTGAGTGTTTTAGACCGGTTCCTGAAGTGACGTCACTAGTAGCCTGACCCAGATCCCACTTTGCGCGGTCGTCAACATGGAAATTACGTGTTAAAACGCCTGTAGAAATGCACAGATTTTTTCAGTCGAGATAATTTTTTCGTTGAAGTAATCAGGGAAACTAGTAGATTTTATTAAAGGAAAAAAATTTGGGGGGGTTAGTGCCATATAATAAAGATCTTATTAACTGAGCTAAGTCGGTCTGTTCTCACGACCTCGGTCGAGATTCTCCCATACAGACCTCCTGCTCGGTTAATAAGAGCTAAGTAATTGGACTGAGTGGAGAACAATTCAGGGAGTAATCACGTGAGTAATTTCAAAATCAGATGAACATGAAGTGCGAGACCGATTTGAAATTACATGTATGAGCACGATAACTTCCTGAATTGTATGACACAAGGTCCAATTACTAAGTAATCGTACCTATAACAAATTTCAGAATTGAAAATGTCTTTTGAGAACTTCTTTTGAGCAAAAATGTCTGTAGCGCTTTTCATAAATTTGGAAAACTGTAGGAAACAGTTCGAAGGAAGCCATTAAAGCACATAATTGACATGCGAATGACGTGGGTATCCAATTACAGGTATCCAATTCAAACTGGATACCTGCAATTGAACACCCACGTGATCGCGTGCCGCTTACGTGACAAATAAGCACAGGGAGCCAATAACGATCGAGAATTCTGTTATACATGTAGTTACGATTAATTGCTTAATTAATTGGACACTAATTTCCTTGTTGTGTGGTTTGCTTTATTAGATATCTTGCTACCACTCATTTTGAACCAACTGATGCCAGAAATGCCTTTCCTTGTTTTGATGAACCTAACATGAAAGCAAAGTTCTCTATTGTCATAACACGAGAGAAACGGCATGTGGCATTGGCAAACATGCCAGTTCAGCACACTGAAGGGGTAAGAGTTGTTGCCATTTATCGTTTAGTCTCCCATGCACTCCACTGTACAATACTGGTGAAATGGGATTATGTGTATGAAAGCTACCCGTGGTCGCGGGTCTTCCAATACCAGCAATCAAGACGCGATCATCAGTCAGGCTATATGTCAGTGAACACTTTGTCGACACATACATGTAGGTTGTCACCGGGTTGATGGTTGGTCAATAGTTGGTCAACAGAATCTTATTTTTTCACAGACACACCATAAAGTGTTGATCGATACTATGCGTGATCACGTGTCCAGCATGTAGGTCAACACTTGGCTGACTTATCGATCGTTACCTTATCATCATCATCATCATCATCATTTATTTGCCATGTAAATAATAACAAAAGATATTGACAATACTCAAAAAGCAGCAAGGAGATCTCCAAAAGAAACTTAGGCTTATTACTAACAGTCAATGTATGGTTGGCTGTTAGTAATGTGTTGGTCATCTGTTGGTCATATATCCCCACGTATAGTACATTGTTCTCCATTATCTCCTCAAATGGTGTGCAACACACACAGCACAAGACATACTAAAATAAATGTACATAAATTTATGTAAATGGACCTTTGTCACTGTATTTTAGATTTTGATGAGGTCAAGTAATATAAAAAACGATTTTCATCACCTGGCCAACATCAAAATCTAAAAATGCCACGATAAAGTTACATGTAGGTCATTCTATAAAACTATGCTCTACATTATCAATGTCCAGTACACTGGAACCACATTGCTATGTGCTATTAATGATTGTTGATGTTTTGGTTGATTTCTTTTATCCTAGTGTGGTGATGCTTCTGAGCTTTGCACCGACCACTTTCAAAAAAGTGTTAACATGAGCACCTATCTTGTGGCATTTGTTGTCTGTGACTTTACAAACATATCAGATGTTACTTCACGTGGTGTTAAGGTAATTTTTAACACAGTACAGGTCTGATGAATTAAATACAAGTTTACCCTAAATTTAAGTGTCTTGTCTTGGATGACATCACCCTTGTCCTGAGGGACAAGATTCTAGTCTTTGGAAACTACATGTATGTTTTTTTTTGTAATGATTAGATATTACATGTACTCTTGCACTATAGCAACATTGCAGTTTTGGTGAGAACTTTTAGCTCACATTCTGTGTGCATTCTTCATTGTTACATATACATCATCAAGAAGCTATTAATTTAGCAATTGTTAATACCAGTTTGTCAACTAACCGTCATCATCGAACGGTTCTGGTGTTCTTTGAGTAAAACACTTCTGACAGTGATCTCAGATGATGAAACTTTAAATGGAGGGGAATCTCCCCATTGTAGGGTACAAACTACACTTTATAGGGACTGCAGAAATCTTTTACCAGGGCTCGAAATTAACTTTTTCGTTTGGGAGCCACGTGGCAACTAACAGAAAGATTTTGGCCGCCAGATCATAAATTTTGGTTGCCAACTTATTTTATATATAACTTACACAACAACACGATTTTATATGTTACTTCACATGCAAGAAAAGTCACAATTGAAGAGCGAAAACAATTAAAAACAACACGAGTAACACTTAATTATAAAGCTACTGTTGTTCTCAGGTGATATGTCTCTGGTCCGAAGGTGATGGTTGTCTCCATAGTCATTTTAAATGAAGCGAAGCATGAAACGTTTTAAGTCCGTGGTTTTCATTGTGAGACAAACATGGGACCTTGCGTATTTTCCCTTTGCTACTTCTTCAAAATGCCGTTCTTTATTTTCGACTCGCTTTCCTCGACGCCTTTTGCTGCAACAAACAACGCCATGATTGAATCTTCATTTCCGGCACGTAAAAACTTGCGTAATTCCTTCAACTGATTGGTATCTGCCACCATTTTCGCGGTCAATAAAACGCACATGGTGTTGAAGTGCGTCTGTGATCCCAGTTTTGGAAGAAACCGCTGAAACAATGGGGCGTGCCGTGAATGCAGTATCGACGTGTCGAAATACATTCAATTTTTTCTATTATCTTGTAATATTCGGGCATTATTTTACTGGGGACGGAAAGGTGAGTTGTATACTAGCTACCATATCCAATTGATTTCCTAATATAAAAATTTGAAAACAAAAGTTGTGTCGTGGTTTTCTTTAGTTATCGGACAAAACGCGAGTCGCCAGCTGGCGACCAGTTCTGCAAACTTAGTCGCCAGTGCTCAATTTTTGGTCGCATTGGTGACCAGTGAGTTGCAATTTATAGCCCTGTTTACCTGCAGTCATTGCAAAGATTATGATTGATCAATGTAATGGGAGCAGGGATGGCGTAGTGGCGAGAACGCTTGCATCCCAAGCATTTATCAATACATAAATTGACTTATGTATTTTTATTTTATTTTATTCTTTCTTGAAGATATTAGCTCAATAGAGCTACTCTGATAATTTGAGTTGAAATGAAGTGTATGTATGTATGTATGTATCCCACCAATGTGGTTCGGGTTTGATTCTGGCCCAGTTCGTTATGTGGGTTGAGTTTGTTGTTGGTTCTCTCCTTGCTCTGCTCGAGGGTTTTTCTCTGGGTTATCAGATTTTCCTCCCTCCACAAAAACCAACATCTCCATACAAATTCCAATTTGAGCAGGATAGAGGACCTGCATGAGGCTAAGGCTGATGTGGCTTTCTCTCTAATTATTGTATTTTTCTTCCTTTTTTCATGGCTGTTTTTAGGTCAGTGTTTGGGCACCTACTGAACAAATTGAGCAAGGACAGTTTGCTTTAGAGGTTGGGGTTAAGGTTCTATCATACTATGAAACAATCTTCAATGTTGACTATCCACTTCCAAAGCAAGGTATGTTCACAAATGTACAAAAGTATTGTTACTCTTAAAACCTAGAAGAGCATAGAGCCCCTTATTTTCTCTGTTACAGTAACAATCACTGGCACATATTTTGATAAACTAAAAACATTCCAATCTCATTTGTAGAGTGAACCTAACTAAAACAGGGTTTCCACTCTCAGTTGTCTGAGCCAATTTGAGTACATTATAACCATTTATTTTACTTCTGTATACCCACTATCATTAAAATATCCCTTTTATACACTTAACATTTCTCTAATTATGGTTATTCTCTTTTACAAAACTGACTGTCATGTACAGAATAGCAAATTCCTTCTCTATCAGTACTTTTGTCATGTACTGTGCAATGAATATTGTGGTTAATTTAATTTATTGCTATCGACATTACACAATAAGTACTAAATGGCCCATGAGATAAAGAACAGCCATTTTACACATATTCAGCTTAATGCTGTAGATTTGAGAAATTAGCCATCTGGAGTGTATTTATCAATAAATTCTCTAATTTTTCATAATTGGTCAATGTACATGTACGTCAGTAAGGAGTGACAAATAAGGGTTGGGGCTGAAAGAGAAAGGCATGTTTTTTTTGCCAATAATGTTACTGTTATCTAATGGCTTCGTGTATAATAGATCTTATAGCCATCCCTGACTTTGCTGCCGGAGCTATGGAAAACTGGGGTTTGATCACCTATCGTTTGACCTCTTTGTTGTATGACGAGAACAAATCCTCTGACTCTAACAAGCAGTGGGTTGCTGTGGTTGTTGCCCACGAGCTTGCTCATCAGGTTTGTTTATCAGATATGTGACTTGTACAATGTTAAGTCAGTTATTTTCTGGGAAATTATCTGTTCTACTTTCTTGCCTCTGGTGCTGGCTTTTTCAATCTTCTGTACCATACATGTACATGTGCATAATTTTATTACAATGTTGTGGGTTAGATTTGTTTTATTTTGTTTTGGATTTTTATTTAATTAATTGTTTTTACTTTAAGTAGTTGTTTGGCATTTGTTTTATGCCAGCAGAATGTTTTCTTTTTGTGTGTATACTGTGTGAATTGATTTTTGTTCATTGTGTCATGTCCGCAGTAACTGCTGTCCAACTACATAAAGCTTATAACCACTGTTGACTATTTGTTTGTTGCTCAAAGCATTATTATGAAATTGTATTACATTTATTTTGTCTTTTCCTTCACATCCTTTTACTTTAAACGTAAACTTTTTTGCACAAGATTAAATTTCCTTTTTATAAATTTGAATACACGGTAAATTTTAACCTAAAATACTAATAATAAACTTTCAATAATAATTTAACTATTCTGAATTTGTTGTTGAATGCATTTTAAAAACTGATAATTTTGATATAAATTTATTTGACACTGACACGACAATTATGTTTCCACTATTAAAACTAATAATTAAATAATAATATGACTAAACTATATTTTTTAGATCTGAGCATTTGCGACTAATTTTTTATTTGTTTTAAAACAAAGAAGCAAGACACTGATTTCATAATTATGCAAGTTCGACTGTGATGGGAATACAATAGCAGTGATAACTTATTATGTCTTCCCAGGCTTATAAAAGATAGAATTATAGTTGCCAGTCAGTTAGAATGCTGATCAAGTGTTAAATTAAAATTGTTTTTTATTATTAATTTTAAAAGCTAGCACTAAACTACAAGAAAGTTTTATTTTATTTAATAACACTTGAAAAACAGGTACATGTAGAAAACCTGAAAATAAACTTGAATAACAGTTACATTCAGGAATTCAGTAAAATTAATGGTGATCAAGCCCTAGTAATAATGTAACGAGGAAATAAAGATGTTGTTAGCAGATGACGTTTTCTGTCGGGATCAGCCCTAGTGACTATCAAACTTGTGTAAATAAATAATACCATTAACTTAAGTTTAAGCAACAATGTTAAAATATCACTGGCTTATGCCATTAATGTTGAAAATCAACCTCTTAAGTACTAACTGAGCATAAGGGCTGTATTGAGGAATATTGGCCTAAAGTCTGTCCCAGACTGAGTGCAACGAGTTCCATATGTACTGAAACAACAGAGAGCCGATATTCCCCAGTAGGGCTTGATCAAGCTAGGTTAGTAAGTAGTTTATTATATGGCACTTTTATTTGGATTAATGTCAGCTTTGGAAAAAAATTCAAGGTTTATGACTGTTTTCATGGAAACAGTCTGTGTGGCAAAATCTTGACAAGAAAGAACCAATTGGAAATGTTGGTTTACGACTACCTTGCCATATAGTTAACATACATCTGTATTAATATTGTGTCAAAGGTGAGTGAAGGTATAAATTTCTAAAATAATCACACTGAAGTAGAAACATTGTCCACATTTAGTGTGTACACTTTGTGTGAACATGGTGAATTAATGTCAGAATAGTCCCTTAATGAATCTCTTTTACATGTAATATCTTAATTATAGTAAATCAAATGTCTTATTAATAAATAAATCAAATTTGTCTGATAAATGTACGTGAGATTACAATAAAAAAACTGATAATAAAAACTGATACTAATAAATTTAATGATTGTAGTCTAAACTTTTGACCTTACTGTGATGATATTGTATGCAGACTTCATTGCTGTTCCCGACTTTCCAACTGGAGCAATGGAAAACTGGGGTCTAATTACATTCCGTTTGACCTCAATCCTGTATGACCCCAGCAAGTCATCACACAGCAACAAACAATGGGTCGCAGTGGTTGTGGCTCATGAGTTGGCACACCAGGTTATATCATTCTCTAAAAAATGTTGTGCAACTTGACTACTAATTGTGGTCACATTTTTACTTGCTGAATTGTTTGACTTTTTTTGAGTAATGCCTTTTAACATGTACATTACTTTAAAATATGTGCTGTTTGTACCTGGCTTAACATAACAGTTTGTGAAAGAAATATGATTAGAAAAGGTATAACGTTTTGGTGACATTGTGTTGCCATTATCAAAGTTACAAAATAACATGTCAATTTCCACTGTTAACACAATCAAGATACTGAACATTGGTTGTGAACAACAAGAACTACATTTTAGCCGCTGAGAGAATCCTGAGATCTTGTAATATTTTTCGAGTCTCTGTAGTCCTCAGTGATGGCAAAGAAAACCTCCTCACTGAGTTAAACTATTCTTGAAGATCAATAATTATTAATCAATAAAACCTTGAATAAGTTATAAGCCTAAACAATATATTGTTACTTATAACTTTCAAGTTGGTATGAAACCGCTGTATACATTTGCAATACAGCAGCGTTTTTCTTATGATTTTGTAACTATGTGGTGGAATTACATAGTTTAAGTATATCAATGAAAAAAGATTTAAATGTAGAAAATGCTGATGTCAGCTAATTAGACAAAACGTTCAGCATAGCTGTAGTCAGCTAAGGCATTGAATTTTGGTTGTTTTCTTCTGAGGAGCATTTTGTAAGGCAGGCCTTGTAGCTAAGCTTTTCTTGACATTCTTTTAAGGTGTTAATTGTTGATTTAGATATGCTGTTTCTATATTGTACTTTTTGTGAAGGTGTCAGAGATGTTTGCCAGCAATAAAGATAATTGTGCACTCAATGTCACTGAAATGTCATACTTTTAGGAGAAGTCATGTTTCCTTTGAAATGTAAAACAGCAGCGGCAAAAATTAAATTATAAGTTTTTGTGTTAATAAAATTTGGAACAGTTAAATTACTATAAATAGTAGATGTGACTTTATTATTTGTTTGTTAAGATATATGTGGTGCATACAGTGTAAATTTTTGTCGAGTCAAGTATTTTTGTTGTAATTGCTACAATTGTGCTTGTTTATTGATAAAGTATACATGTATATCACTCTCTTGGTGATATTATAAATGTTTTTCAATTTACAGTGGTTTGGTAACTTAGTTACAATGGAGTGGTGGAATGATCTTTGGCTAAATGAAGGATTTGCCAGCTTTATGGAAAATGTTGGAGTAGACCATATCCACCCTGAATGGAAAATGATGGATCAGTTCTTTCTTGACAAATTCCAAGTTTCAACTGCTTTGGACCAACTCACTAACTCTCACCCCATCATGGCTGAAGTGAAGGACCCTGCACAGATTAATTCTTTATTTGATTCAATTTCTTATGACAAGGTGAGTGAAAATCCACAGTCACATGGTTGTTGAAATTACTGATTTACATGTACCGTGCAGCTGTGCAAGTCAGAAAAGTGTGATCCCCAGAATAACTTGCAGAATGTTATTTTGTTGTGAGGGAGAGCTAATCAAATGATAGATGAAAATGTACAAACTCTAAATTAAGAAAACTACATGTATCTGGCTTTGGTTTGACCTGCCAGCTGATGTTTTATATTTATAACTGAAATATCATTTCAGTGTTCATATTTGTGGATAGCTCTCTGTAGCTTTTACGGTGCAAATTCCAAGAAAAAAGTTTTTGCTGTACTTTCAATTGGTTTCTCATCGCTAGCAAGAGAGAAATATGAAAAAAAACAGGTACATTCAGTGTACATTTTTGCTGCATGAATGTGACTCCTTTAAATTCGAACAATTTACGTGTCTATATTGTGTTGATATTCATGTTGAGTTCTCAGTGTATTTTGTGGACGACCTTTCATCTATAGGGTGCAGCCATTATCAGGATGTTGGAGGATGTTCTTGGAAGAGATGTTTTTTTCCAGGGATTGCAACATTACCTTCAGACGTACAAGTTTAGTAATGCAGAGACAAATGATCTCTGGCGATGCCTTACAGAACAAATACAAAGTGGACAGGTGAATTTAAATGAACAATGATAAGTTGATTTATTGTGTCCCTTGCTACTCTGCAATACCAGCTCATAGTGCCTTAAGGCAACTATTTGAGGTAAATTCAACTGTATTACAAATATTTTTTGTCTAACAAAATGCACTTTGGCTTTGACAGCATGGTGGGAGTGGACTTGATGTCACAGAAATGATGACGACATGGACAAGTCAAATGGGCTTCCCTGTGATGACAGTTAAGAAAGATGGCAATGACCCAAAGATAGTTCATGTAACACAGAAACACTTTCTTGTTCACGGTGACATGCAGTCCCCTTCAGTTGATGAGTAAGTCTGCTGTACAGTGTCCTATTTGTTGCACCTGTTTAACATTGCACCAGGTGAACTGGCGTAATCTATGACTATTATAATGCAAATGGTAGGAACAACAGATTAACCTGAAACATTGTAGGTAATCAAATACAATAGTTAATATGGCTCAACTTAAATTTCGTTCCAAATTTTACTGGCTGACGTGGTTTGTCTATTTCTGCAGATTGCTTTGGGTAGTTCCCTTAACGTATGTGACTGAGGTTTCAGAGCAGAGACATGCTGTACTAATAAAACACCGATCTGAACAGAGTAAGAACTTGGACTTATTTTATTTAATTCTATTAATTATTTCCTGATGGATTTGCACACAAAATGATAAAACACAACACGTACAGTAACTAACAGTAATTTAAGTTACAGGTACAAAAGTGGCAAAAGGAACCCTAAACTATAATTAAAAGCTTATGCAAATTAGGCCTGATTGTATCTTTATCTTATTTGATTGACATTGCTTGAAGTATTAGTTAGATGTAATTAAAAAATAAAATAATATTATTGAGTATTATAAATAAGCCAAAATTGATCTTTACGTGTACTTGTAGTTTCCAAAGATTGATATAAAAGTTTAAGCAAGTGATAAAATTACTGCATAGTAAATTTTGGGCCCTTTTACTCATTCTTTCCCAGAATAACCTGTGACTCCCAAAAACAACTTCCAGTAGTCATGTAGTCACAAGAAAATAATAATGTAGACCGTTATTTTATCTTTTGTAATAATTATGTACTTAATAGGTTTTTTACTTTAAATTAATCAATTAAAAAAAATCATCAATGTTCTTTCATGTATTTGCCGCTATAGAAGTTGCATAGAATGAAATCTTGTGGATGTCGTTCTAATAATTCTTAAGATTCTTCATGGATGCCGAGAAACTGGTATTTGATTTTAAGTTCTTTGGGAGACTCTTCCATACAATGCTCGCCCAATAGGTAATAGAATTATGAAGAGCTTTAGATTTGAGGCTGCGAGCAAACACAAATTTGAAATTTCATGTCAGTACATGCTTGCCCACTATAACTGAATTTTTATACTAATACACTTTCCTCTTTGGTAGTTCGTTTACCTCATGCAATTAGTGGTAATTCATGGATCAAAATGAATGCTGGACAAAGTGGATTCTACCGCGTGAACTATGAGAGTGAAAACTGGAACAAACTAATTCATCAGCTGAACACACATCATCAGGTAAACTCGATAAACTGGAATGAGCCAGTGTACGTAATATTCTCCTTAACTGTGCTATTGGAAAGTACTATTTAAAACTTGTAGAGTACCTATTCGAAACGCTTTTCAGTTTTATCGTAATCAGGTTACTTACAGTAGCTATTTATCTTTTTATTTATTTATTCCATTGGCTTTTTATTCATATATTTACATGTATTTCATATTTTTCCCTCAGGGGTCTGTTTATTTAATGTGCTTAGGTCGGTGTTGAAACCTCTTAGATAAGCTGTTGAGGTTATGGGGCAAAATTTGATTAAAAAAATGAATATTTTAAAACAAGTAGAACAGTTACTGCAATTTTAGGGTTCTTTGAGTTTTTTGTGACATAGCATTTCCAGTTTAGCGTTACAGTCTTCTCTTTAGGAAGTATCTGCCATATATCTGCCGATAATTTTCCCAGAGTGTTGTGATACAAACTGATCAATGAATAATTCTGATTGTATTCAGAGACTGAGTGGTGCAGATCGTGCAGGTTTGCTTGATGATGCTTTCAATCTTGCTCGGTGAGTGGCAGTTTGTCAACATCAGCACATTCTTTTAATTTGACTTGCGAGGCAACTTCACCTCAATTCATTGGCAGGCTTGCTTCGTATTGTTTCCCTTTAATTATGGAAACCTAAAGGAACAGTGCATTTAATCTGACTACACTGTGATATTTGATGTAACGTCTTTTTAGGAGCGGCATGTTGTCAGATGAAGTGGCCCTGAGTCTCACGCCATATCTTAAACAAGAAAGAGAATACGTTCCATGGATATCGGCGCTTAACAACATGGCTTATTTTGCTACTCAGTTTTCCACTTACGACACTCTGAATGGATCAACAGAATATTATCCCAAATATAAGGTAAGATAAAGTTGATCCACCATGGTCATTCAAAGCATTCACCATAACGATTTCAAAGTAAACTTTACGTAGACGGAAAAGTTGAATTTTAAGTAGATGGATAAATTGAAATTTACGTAATATATCAAACACGAGAGACAGCTTTTCATAGGGATATCCAAACACCGAGAAGAGAGTTAAACATACAACGCGCAGTGGAGTAAGGTAACTAAGGATCAAACGGAGAAATAACATCGTCAAAATCTATGCTAATTAAGACCGGCTATCCAAACCTCCATTGTTATGGGGTTTGAGAAGAAGATGGAAAAACTGAATTCTATGACGATGGAAAAATTGAATTCTACGCAGATGGAAAAATGGAATTTTACGTACATGTACTACAGTAGTTGGAAAAATTGAATTTTACGTCGATGGAAAAATTGTGAGCGGACCTAAAATGATCCAAAAGCTTGGAAACAAATTACAAGTGATACAAAAAACGACTCTGCAAATACTATTCTCTAATTCCCTTCTTGACCTTGTATTTTTCATTTGTTCGTTTCTTTGTATTCGTTTCTTTCCAGAGATACATCTTACATCTTGTCAAAGACGTAGCTAATGAGTTGGGCTGGGTAGAAGCCGTTACTGACCCACATTTGAAGAGGTGATTGTTTTTTTGTCATGTAAACACGTAGTTGTAATTGGGTTCAAGGATTTTGACTTATCATCAGACCATCAAGACCATCAAGAGCACTATGTTGGGGTATTGATCATACTTAGCTTCTCTCATAAGGAACGCATCGGATTGAACTGAGGATCCTTTTTCAAAGGTGCCGCCAGGAGCAACTGATGATGGCAGTCTGCTACGTCATGTAAACACGTAGTTGTAATTAGGTTCAAGGATTTTGACTTATAATCAGACCATCAAGACCATCAAGAGCACTATGTTGGGGCAGTGATCATTCTTAGCTTCTCTCATAAGGAACGCATCGGATTGAACTGAAGATCCTTTTTCAAAGGTGCCGCCAGGAGCAACTGATGATGGCAGTCTGCTACGTCAGCAAACGATAGGGCCATCTTTGTTGGCCACCTTTTTTGGCCTACTTCTTTGGCCAACGTTTTTGGCAAATTTCTTTGGCCAACTTCTTCTTCTCTTTAGGCTTTGGGTCTAAAGAGTGTGTTGTCTGAAGTGCTACTTGTTTTACATTTTTTTCATTCTTGACTTGCACATCTAAGACTCATTGGTTAAGACAAAACAAGCTAATGGTCACAAGTTAACCAGTCCCGTTCCATGGCAAAACTCAAAAACGTGTGTTGCAGATGTCCATGGCAGAAGTTTTGTGTAAAGATTACAACAAGAATTTTCTCCGTGTTGAGAAGATTCATTGTACATGACTTTGTTTGCGCTACTCTTGTAGATATCTTCGCGGAACTGTGTTGCATTTGGCCACCGAATATGAAGATGTTCTTCCTCGGGAGGAGCGAACAAACACACCTTTAGCTTTGGATTTGTTTGATGGCTGGCTTGGTCACGGAGCATCGTGAGTATTCTCGCCTCCTATTTGTTCACCGTAGAAACAAGCTTTTTTTCAGCCCGTTTAAATCAGTATTCTGTCCAGTTGATCGCAAGTTTTTTCCCACTAGCAATTACCAAACATTCTGCACTTCAGTAATAGAAAGCAGTCAATGAGTGTAATGAGAATCAAACGAGGAAAGAGAACATTCAACTTCGGAGAATTCGTATTGGGTGTGCAGATTGCTAGCATGTTCTTAATTGCGTTAGAGACTTTTTGTTGGAAAACTGATTTGCTGTGCGAGCGAAAACATAATATCACTAAGTTTACTGTCAGTCTGCTTTCAAGTACTAACAGCTGATGTGTTGTGAGCTAGCCCTTCTAATAAAGAACTGAAAAGACATGACACCCCCATCAAGTGATTATGTCATCATTTCATCGCAAATTGATAATCTCTTAACGTCTTAGAAGATATATGTTTTTTAATTCCAGGATCACACCCAACTTACGAAACATAGTTTACTCCACGGGGGTTAAGTATGCAGATGAAGCAACTTGGGACGAAGTTTTCGGAAAATTCGAATCTGAGGCTGTTCCGTCGGAAAAAAGGAAATTAATGTACGCACTCACAAACAGCCGCAACAAAGAAATTTTAAGCAGGTAAAAAGAAACGTTTGTTCTACTTTTCGATAAGAATGGTTTAATACAGTTAACAACATGACACAAAAGTTGGGATGTTTAAGTTTAATTTGCAGCTTGATTCAAACTATATTCCAGTCATTCTGGAAGATGGGGGCAGTGTGGCCCAGTGGTTAGGGCGCCTGACCGACCATAAGCTGGGGTTGTTTCACGGTGATCCCGTCTTCAACTCTTCGGCCTCCTGCCAGTCTAGATTTTTAGCCATGTTATGCTCATTTACATTATTTGTTTTAGTGTTTGTTTCCTTTGGCCGAGAAATGTTCACTGAAGGAGTGGTCAATTAGGACATTTATTCATTATTATTTTTTTAACATGATCAGCAAATTCATTAACCGCTTTTTTTTTCATTCCTCTTTAATTCTGTTAGGCTGCTTACATATTCGCTGAAAAAAACCAAGATTCGCTCTCAGGACACGGTAGCTGTCATTAATTCCGTAGCTCATAATCCAGAGGGGCGCCTATTAGCGTGGAAGTTTGTGCAAGATAACTATGAAAAGCTGTATCACAGGTATCCATATTCTGTTATCAATATTCTTTATTTTGTGTTGTGTCAGAAGTGTCTCTTGTAAGATCCTCGGTATGGGGTTAGGTGTGGAATGCGCGCGTGTTTTCTTAGTTTGGGGTCGGGTGCGGAATGCGCGCGTGGCGAGGAAGGTATGTTAACAAACTTCAATTGCGTTTTTTTTCCTGTAGATATGGTACGGGCTCGTTTGATTTTAGTCGCTTGATCAAGGCCACCACCGCTCATTTCAACACAGAGGAAATGAAAACCCAAGTTAGTATTGAGTTTTGACTTACAAAGTTACCTAACTAGCTGGGAAAATTTGGTTGCTATTGGGCAATCGAAAACCATTTCTTGAAGAAATTTGTATCGCGATCGAAGCTCTCACTCCTTTTCCTAAGTCATTTCGCTTCGAAGCTACCCAACTTGGAAGGGATGTTTTTCTGAATAGACGAAATTTCATTTATTAACCAGCGTCCATGTTTGCTTGCCAGCATAGCACATGTGACTAAGCTTGGCAAGCGTACCTTAATGATACTGTGATCACCTCTTGTGAGATTATTATAGCGGAATAATTTGAGTGTCCAGAATGCTTGGTTATTATACTCAGCTCTGGAATTTACAAGCGATATCGATGATAAAGAGCGTACATCGTCCCTACTCTCTAAGCCCATGAGTAGCTACTATTTTATGGTCCCTTGCATCAGCGCTGACCAGCAAGGTGGAACCGTGGGCTTAACTGTAGTCGACTGACATACGTTGATTTATTTTGATTTTTTAGGTGAAGAAATTTTTTGAGAGTAAACCTGTTGGATCTGGCAAACTGGCTGTAAAACAAAGCCTTGAAAGTATAGACGCCAATATAAAATGGATTCGTGACCATAGCGCTACAGTCGTTAGTTGGCTTGATAGTTTCCCGTCAGTCACAGCAAGAAGGCACTTTCAGGCAACATATTATGACGAGATCTACAAATATGGCCGTCCTTAATTCCATTACGTATTTTAATTTCATGCCACTCAGGACTGCAGTGATACAGTGACTCTTGACGAAAGTTTGGCTTGTTTTCTGAATTATGTTGATTTATGAACTTCACATGAAGTGGCTTGGAAAGAGACGTTGAACTTTTGAAAGTGCACACTTGAACAAAAAGGTTGGAAAAGCGTAAGTGTGAGAGAAAATAACGGAAACATTTCATACTTTTATTGGCCTTTCATTGAAAAGAGAAGAAATAGACTCAGTTAAACTCGTTGTGGGTATTTCATAAACCAAGACAGTGTTCAATTGACAATGTTGTAGTGTCCGTGTTTCACTGCAGTGAAATGAATCCCTTGGTAATACGTTTATATTAAACGCATTATTATGGGAATGAACCTTTGTGAAAGGCAAGGTCACACACTGCAGGCTCTTAGGGACGGACCAATATTTTTTTTAAATAGAGGGGGGGCGGGGGGGGGGGGGGTTGGGCAATTTCTTTAAAAAAAAATCCTGCACAGCTAAAACCGCTGGAAAAAAACATCGTGCAAGGAGAGCTATAGAGAAAAGACAAAACAAAACAAAAAACACGAGCAAATGCTTTCAACTATACGGTCCTATTTTTGATGTTAAAAAGTTCTTGCACAAGATATTGCCCACCAAACAAATCATGCACAACCTTAAGGCGAGAAAAAAATTTCATGCTCCAGAAAATTGTCTACCTGTCCCCTCCAAAATACAATGGTCCGTCCCTTATGTTGCGATATCTGAGAGAAGGCTCGTGGTTCGCATGAGTTATGAGAATGTGGAAAACATGGGTTGTTTTTGTTGCATGAAATTAAAATACGTAACATTCCTGGTCAAGTTAAATTGTCTTATATCCAGGATATATATGTATTCATTCAGTGAAATAATGATTACAATGTGAATTTTTGCGTTCAACTCCTAAAAATATAATATATTTGGTCTTCAAACCTTTAAAATCTAATTTGGAAACTCGGGCTGGGTAATTTACAAGGTATGATTATTTTTTTCCCGTCAGACATGCCAAACTATTGCTTAACATTTTAAATTGGTAAACGTGAAAATGAATTATTTGTATTTTTTGTAATGGGAATGGTGGACTCCAAAAAAACGTATTTTTTCTTAATTTTATTCCTTTAGATATTGGGTGTAAGGGCAGTAAGGGTTAGCGCGAACATTATTTGACATCACATAAGAGACACACCTTTATGATTTGAGCGACGGTAGAGTGAGTGTCTCAAGCTAAACATTAGAGAAAAGAAATGAATAAACAAACAAACGGTCACAAAATCGAAATTGGCCAGACTTTGGGTTTTGCATTTCGTTGGCTTGATAGGCCTCAGTGTTGCCGAACGGTTCACATTGCAGCAACACTTCTCACTCTAAATCAATACGCTTTTCCATCAATACCCAATTACAAACGATTTCTTTCTAAGCTGAATGCATGAGTACGTGTGGACGGGATTTATTATTTCATATCAGGATCTGATTCCTCCACATTCTAGTTACATGTGGAGTGTTTTAATGACTGGAGATAACCGGAGACAATGGTTGTGCTTTTAGAATGAAATGTTGGTCTTGCTTTATTAAGGATGATTGAAGGCCCAACGAGTGTCTCGGCAATCTTGTTCTGTAGTGGCATCACAGGTATTACAAAGGAGGGTTCTTTTTGCAGTATTTGTAATATTTTTGTTTCGTTTGGAACGGATCGGAAAAGAAAGAATTGAATAATTTTGCACCACTAGCATTTGAATAGACATGGTCTGTACCACATGCTGAGGACTTATATTTCGAGTGTCGTGACTGAAACATGTCTGTATATACCAAAGGGGTTACGCCGTCACACAATTCAAAGCTAAGCTTTTACAAATTATTTTTGTGCTGAAGTAACACCGTCTTCTCTTATTTCCTACGTTCATTCTGAATGCTTTTTAGGAAGAGGAGTTTTATTTCATGTCACATTTTCTGGTTCAAAAAGGTGCCTGATAAAGGACATTTAATTGTTGGTGTACAGTATTGGATTTCTCGACATTTATTTTGAAATAATTCTTTTAGAGCTTGTAATAAAGGGTGCGTTTCTTTGGCATGGTCCGGATTAGAATTAATCAACCAACATCACTCAGATCATGGTGCTTCAAAGGAGCCGATAAATTCACTCTGGGTAAACTGGTTCCATTGATGCACCATGATTCGAGTGATCCTGATCATCCCAAGGAAACGTACTGTAATCTGCATGCGCGATAATCACTCAATGAAAAGTGTTCTTAAGTCCTTTTGCTGGGTATCCTTTGGTGTAACCATAGTGCCTGGGGTATGACTGTAATAGCAACATTATGTTTGTACTAGTAGTATTTTGTTGTAAAGGTAATCTTCAGTTGACCTGGTTGCATAACACTAGAAATAAATGGCTGCACTGAAGTGTGTTCTTCTGTTTCTTGTTCTAATGTTCAACTCTCCATTTTACCCTTGAATTTCGCTCACCGATCGCTCGAAAAGCATGAAAAATGTTAGCAGACTCGGGACAGACTTGGGACAGACTCGGGACGAACTCGGGACAGACTCAGAACAGACTCGGGACAGACTCGGGACAGACTCAGGACTCCGGTTAGGCAAATATTGACATAGGATTCACTACAAACAGACATTTCCAAATATGGTCACCATTCTTTCAACGTGACAGAGGAGCAGAACCTTCGATAGATACTGTCCCGAAGTTGTACGGTACACAAAAGACTCTCGATGTTGTGAACAATTTCCGGGTTTCATGACAAAACGAAACGAAAATAATACAAAATAGTTTCTCTCTCGATCCTCGTGTTGTTTGCGTTGTGTTCGGGTCTCTCACAATACTTGTCTCTTGTTACAATTTCACTTGTAAATCATCTTTAATCATCTAAGCACTAAATATGACATCCGGTTGTAACGCTACGCAGTCACGACAGTTCCGGTCAATACGAGCAGATGAGTATGCTTTTCCAAAAGATTAGGGATGCATCAAGATGGCCTCGAAAGCTTGTCACGTGAACGAGAATTCGAACAGCGATTGGTTCATGGTTTGCCTTGGGTGACGTCATTGAATTGAGCACGATCCCGGACTCAACGGCGATTAGCAAGTTTGCTTGGTGTATTTGTACAGGTAATCGTATGAATGCGAGTGCAATGCAGGATTTACCCTACGAGTGATATTTGAAAATTTTCCCAAAATTGCATGAGTCTTTAGGCTCTTGCAATTTAAAAGAATTTTCAAATATCACTCGTAGTGTAAACACTGAATTGCACTCAAATTCATACAATTACCTATACAAATAGAGATAGGTGCATGAATATAGATCTTGACATAAATATATGAATGCAAGTGTATAACCGTCAATCTTGTAATTAAGTGTAGAAACGCCAATGCCGTGTTCACACTGCGATTTTCTGAAATCGTTTTTATTAACAACGGATTTTGGAACGTCTGTTATGTAAGAGATAATAAACAATTATTGGATGAGGTCTTTGTGATCTCTAGAATAATCAAGGTCGAGGAAGGGGTTATCAGCCGAAGCCTAAGGCTGAGGCTGAAAACCGTTACCGAGGCCTCGATTATTCTGGATATCACAAAAACCGAATCTAATAATTGTTTCATTATACAATGAACGAAAAAAAAAAAATGGAAGTCATGTTTTTGCTTCTTCACTGTCCGCAATCAATGCAAAGCGTACGAACTTGACATGATTACCCTTAGAAATCATGCGCCGCGGTCATGCAAGACATAATTACCCGTGACCTTGAGTGTCCTTGACATGATTATTGTATGATGTCATATATATGTTAACGTTAGCTAATAGCTTCAGGGCTCCTATTGATAGCAGAGATGCTTTGTAAGCTCCCTGAAGGGACTATCCTGAAATTTTTACCTTTAGATTTTTACTTTTAAATAAAGTTATCTATCTATCTAATCTGCAGCTAGACGACGTCAGAGGCGCTGATTTCGAAAATTTACTGTACGCTTTCGGCCAATCAGAAAAGAGATAGTGAGTTCATGTATAATAAACAATTATTGGATGAGGTTTTTGTGATATCCGGAATAATCAAGGTCGAGGTAAGTGTTATCAGCAGAAGCCGGAGGCTGAGGCTGATAACACTAACCGAGACCTTGATTATTTTGGATATCACAAAAACCGAATCTCATAATTGTTTTATTATACTGTTTTAAAGAAAATAACGACAAACGCAATATCGCACCGAACACAGTTTATTTTCGACAAGCCATGTTCTTACGTGAATTTGACATTGCTCTTGCAAATCATGCATTGCGCGCGCAACCTACAGATTATTCACTCATCTG
The DNA here is from genome assembly GCF_042242905.1 of Orbicella faveolata. Lineage (NCBI taxonomy): Eukaryota > Metazoa > Cnidaria > Anthozoa > Scleractinia > Merulinidae > Orbicella > Orbicella faveolata. Next base: position 39,028,362 of record NW_028301536.1, on the reverse strand, counting down.
CTAGCAGATTAATAAATAATCTGTAGGTTGCGCTGTTTCCCAGAACTAACTGTAGGCTTTAGCCAAGGAGAAGACAGATGGTGACTACAATGTACAACAAATACCTTTAACGGAGGTCAGTCAAGCCATATCTCGTGAGACGGATGAGAAAGAAATTGAAAGCAGTGTTGACTTATTGTGAAAATGTAAATTTCAGTGAGGATAATGTTGAGACAGCACATGACTGTTGCAGATTTCTTTAGGAATAATTTTTGAGGGGATCCAAACACTGAAGCTCCTGTTGCCGATTGACCCACAAAACAGCCCTGCCGCTGGCAGCAAGTATCGTTGGTTCGTAGTTTGTTAGGGAGGCAATGTGAGCATTGTATATTGTATAATAAGCAATCCAAAAGGCAAAGCTAGGATATGTGCTGTTAATTTTAAATCGCGCCGAGATTGTAACATTTACGGAACTTGGTCGTCGCATTCGATATGTGCACAGCGCACAGGTTTATGTTTGGTCTTTTTCTGGCAAGTCTGGCACTGACTGAGGTGATAGAATATCGCGGGGACGGGTCGCTTACGAAGAGTAGTGCTGCCGAGGATCGGAAATTTCCATGGCACGCAATACGACTTCCCCAGACTCTTTTCCCTGTTGGCTACAAAATCGAATTGAAAACTGATTTGAAACTATTTCAGGTGAAAGGAAATGTTAAAATATTAGTCATCTGCGCCAAGAGCACAGCAAATGTAATTCTTCATTTGAAAGAAATGAATGTATCTAAGACTGCAGTGTTTATTGAAAAGAATCAAGAAGTGCAGGATGTTCCCGCAACATGGAGGGAAGGTGTAGTTGAAGAAGAAGGAATGATTGGAAGAAGCAAAGACAGAAACACAGATCGGCAGTTACCGGTTGTAGGAACGATGAAGAACAAGACACTTGAAATGTTTCTCATTGAAGTCCAACAAGACCTAACTCCACAACGAAACTACGAGATCTACATAGAATTTGAATATCCATTAACGGATAAACTTATTGGGCTCTACAGAAGTTCTTATAAAACGACAAGCGGCGAAAAAAGGTTAGTGACAGGTTAAGATTCTATGCTTGCTGACGTTTATTTCAGGCCAAATTTCAAACTTCACTGAAATGGGTCTCAAATGAGCAAGCACTCATTTGATACAGACCAAGATGATATTTCACGAGCGGGTCAGATTAGGGTAATATAGCTTTTCCGGATATTTTTGGAAATTTAGGGGAAATTATAGGCCTCAGAATTAGCAATGCAAGACTTTGAGGTTTCCGGTAAACATTTAAGTGCTTAATTGATATGCATAATCGTAGCTTTAATTCTTTTTATACTTTATCTATGAACAGGTGAGAGCAAATAGTTTTCTTTACGTACTGTTGCCCTGGGAAATGTGGGCAATTCCTAACTCTCTTTCCCGTGTTGTGATCTGCCGGTTATAATTTAGTTGCTTTTCATTCCGTATCTCTCTTTTCGTAACGTTTGCTTTTTTTTAACTGCAGTATTGCTTCACCAGTCACCATTGATTGAATGTTTACTGATGACATTCATTTGCGCGCATCTACTGCCACTGAAAGTAAACAGAAAAGATTCAATGGTTCAATTTACAATTGGCACTTCAATAGGCCCTTTGCACGATCCGGTCACAAGGTACAAAATTAATTATGCTTGGACGCAAGTTACACAGTGGGACTTTCAAAACAAAGGAAAGTCGGGCTGGACTGGTGCGAGTTCCTTTCTTTTGGAAATCCCACTGTGTAACTTGCGTCCCAGCATAATTAATTCCGTACCATGTGACCGGATCGTGCAAAGGGTCTATTGAAGTGATTTCCACCTTTTATGATTGAAAAAATCTTCGTTAAAATAACAGAGGTCAGGTGAATACAGCTGCACTATCCAATAACATGGGAATTTGAAAACGGAGGTTTCACTCTGAAAACGCATCAAATGTTCTCCGTCCACACTACGCTGGGGAAATTTAAGAGCGTAACAATCACCGTTTATTTTGGATTTTTGTTTGAGGAAAACTCGGACAGGGAAATCACATGACTAACGGAACTTCATCGTTTTTGAAAAGCTCCGTTTTCAAAACGTTTTCCGTCCAAACGAAAATGCAAGGCTGGCGTTTTCAAATTCCTCCGGCGTGAAGAGCGTTTTGGGAAAGCTCTGTTTTCGAGACGGACTATGGTGGACGGTAGGCCTAACAGCAGAAATCAAGCTGCATTTTCAAATTCCTTTGGTGTAGTGTAGACGGGGTCTTAGATTGCTGTTGTTTGGTCCATATTACAGCCTGCGCAGGTGCATGAAAACCCTTGCGATTACAGAGCGCACATGCCGCTGAGGTTATATACTGTTTCACTAAGTCACGTGATTTTTTCTCCAGGTATTTAGCCGCCACTTTATTTGAGCCAACGTTTGCTCGCGAAGCTTTTCCATGTTTTGACGAGCCTGCCATGAAGGCGAAGTTCTCAGTCACCATCATCAGGGAAGGAAAATATACTGCGCTCTCCAATATGCCCATCGTGAAAACGGTAAGGAATCCAAAACATACACAGCTTGCTTTCAACATCAGTTCAACCATGAAGGTATCGAAAATAACAAATAAAATATTTGCGCTTTTTCTCTACCAAAAGATTCTAGCTCACTTTATAGCACAAAACAAAAAAGTTTATTCCAGTTTGATGTTTGAAAGACGAGCAGATGGGAGTTCAAGATGGTCATATACCGCATTGATGAAATTGATGTCTATAACCGACTGAATTTGGTATTAGAAGGTTAAGTCTGCATACGAGCCAAGGGGCCCATCAGGCCGGCCCTTACCCCGGTTCCTGTAGCATGAAGCGCCTAGGAGTATTTCTACTCCCCCCCCCCCCCCCTCTGGATGGCATCGTAAGGTTACCTCCAGTATTAAGTTCGCTGGTACCCATTTATACACCTAGGTGGAGAGGGGCACTGTGAGAGTGTCTTGCCCAAGAGCACGACGCATTGTCACCGGCCAGGGCTCGAACACTGACCGCTCGATCCTGAAACGAGCGCACTAATCATAAGACCACCGCGCCTCCCACTTGAAATTAGAAGGAAGTAACAAAATTTGTTAACTTATTTGAGCGCGAGTCAAGTTTACATAAGCTTTTAACACGACCACTGCGTGACATTTCTGTTCGCTAGTGATCTTTGCACAAGGGCTAGTGTTCAGAATGATTCAAAAACAGAGCGTGCGATATGTTGCCATGGGAATTTTAACAATGTTAAGCTATCCTGACCGTCAGCAAATGAATGGCCCTGGACGTGCTTATGATAAAATCTCATGAGATGAATAATTTTTGTTGCTAGATTAAAATTGGAGATGATTTATACGCGGACCAGTTCCAGGAATCAGTGAGAATGAGTACATACTTGGTGGCATTTTTAGTGAGCGACTTCGATTACAAGGAAAAAACTACAACCTCTGGCATAAAGGTAAGAACTCCAATACCCATAATTCCTTGAAAGTCACTTATCCACGGGCTTCACTCCGTTACCCCACACATGCTTGAACTTCGGCTGTGCTCCTCGAAGGTTCCCAAAGGTTTTCGCACCGGGAAAGCCATGGCAAAATCTTAGACCTCATGATTACAGAGCTTACACTACTTACAATATAATATAAGAAGTAAGTAGTGTAAGTATTAGTATCGTAACTTAAAAAGGGTAAATGTATTGTTTTGTAGAGCAAGTTCTGTAATTGCACCGTATTGTTAAGTAGTGTAAGTAGTCTGTTGTATTCAAACTGTTGTAAATAGTTATCACTTCTGTAATTAGTAGTTGTACCAGGGTTGCAAGTAGTGTGAATCACAATTAAAGCATATATAGAAAGAAAATGATTACAGAGCTGTTTTATCCACATATTCTCAATATGAACAGGGGTTCCCTTCATACGAGAAGTTTCAGGCGTATACGCCTCCCTGTTTTAGATACAGATTAACTAAAAATAGTTTTGTGGCCGGAAAAGTTTCCGGGACTTTTGAGAAACGGGCCCCTGTTTCGTATGTTACCACTTTAATATTATGTCTTGGGGTCATGAAAGCAACTCGCTTGTACTCTATTTGTTCCACCATTGCAGAAGTACCGATATTCTATTCAGAGTATATTATTTCACTCATTTTCTCAATTCCTTCCTTAGGTTCGTGTTTGGACTCCACCGCCACAGATCGCACAGGCATCATATGCTTTGGATATCGCAACAGAGACACTTTCAAATTATGAGAAATTCTTTCAGATAAATTTCCCTCTTCCCAAGCAAGGCAAGCACCAATGCATGTTAATACTAAAAACAAGTTAAGGTGGCTATCTATAGTTTTAAGATCGCTCGCGTAATCTGCGCGCTCAAAGGAAAATGTCAGTGTTTTTGGATATTTTATGACGCAATCAACATGAGCACAAAAAGCAAAACTGACAGTGAATTTTCTCGCGTTTCCTTCGGTGAAACTCCGTAAAATTTGGCAGAGTGGTAAAAAATATTGTACTTAGGTTGGAACTCTGTTTTCAGGGAAATCTATCTGACCTGTTTTTCTGCAGCGGTAAACGACAAATTTTCAAAAATCGAAAAAACAAAAACAAAAAAAAAACGCCTGTAAAAACCCTACTTTTTTGTGTTTAAAATTCGTATCCCGCCGAAAATTTTGGAAGATTTCACCGAAGGAAATTCAATAAAATCACAAATAAAGCCATATGAACGGTAAGAAACGCATTTGTCAGGGCATTTATAATTTGACACTTAACGCTAAGATTTTAACCGGAGATGTTGTAAAACACTATTTCATAATTGCTTATTACATTTAATAAGTTTAAGAGGACCGAGTGTGAAAACGAATGCAAAAACACCATTCAAAACACAACACTAGAGCATGCAAGGAGATAAATGGTTACCCTATGGCATGGGGCCATTAAGTATCGAAAAGCATCGAAAGATTCAAACAAACGCCGCAATCGCGTCGAATGATGACGATAATTATGATGAAGATGATGATGATGTTGATGAAACATTATGTGAATGTCAATACCTTACGGCTTGGAATAACAATCTCATACTTATCATCTTATGTAGGGGCAACTGGAAAGTGTAACTGATTAAGAAGAAAAATGATTGATTGATTGGTTGATTGATTGATTGATTGATTGATTGATTGATTGCGACACTAATTAATACGTCTAGTAATTGAATTACCAGGCCAAAATATGAAACCGGGGTAAAAACGGAGAGTGAAGGTTTGATAGGTAACACGGCATGTTTTGCTTAAGAATAATAAGTGTTTACGTGTTTGAAACATGAACGATCAATTCATCATTATTATAATAATTTTTCAATTTCAGATCTTGTTGTCATTCCTGACTTCTCAACGGGTGCCGAGGAAAACTGGGGACTTATCGGTTTCACCAGTCCAATGCTTCTTTTTGATCCTGAAAAGACATCAGACAACATCAAACAAGGTGTCTCTGAGACTATAACACATGAACTGGCACATCAGGTCAGTCAAAGAAGCGTGTGGTACGAGGCAATTTCAGTGGCTTCTTGTCTACCTCTACTCCTGTTTGTCAAGTTGTTAAATAGGTCTAAAAAAAGTGTTGCCAAGAGTTTTAGGAAACGCATCATATAATTGAATAGGCAACTTAGATTTCAGATCTTTATTATTTAATCTTTAAATAAGATAATTTGGGTTTAATATAATGGCTTGTGATGTTGCCTAACCCTAGATTGTACAAGTAACTTTAGACTTTCCTTGTTTTCTTTCATTTTACCCATTGTTTACGTAACGATTTCGTGGGTGGCAAAGACTTCTCGATCAAGGGCTTAGTCTAAATTACAACCCATCTTTATATAACGCTCTTTTACCATTCCATGAACACCATTACCAGTGTTGGCACTGCACATAACAAAACAAATATCGAATGTCAGCCTTAATTATATCTTACTTTCAGTGGTTTGGAAATCTCGTGACCATGAAATGGTGGAATGATCTGTGGCTCAATGAAGGCTTTGCTACATACATGGAGAACATAGGAGCAAGTTATGTTGAACCGCACTGGAACATGACAAATCAGTTTATCATCGATAAAGTTCAGGTGGCCCTCAGTGAAGACCAGTCCAGTTATTCCCACCCTATCTCAGTTGATGTAAAAGATCCCAAAGACATCGACAACATTTTTGATGCTATATCATACGAAAAGGTTTGCTACTACCTTGAAAATCCTTTATTATCATACTCCAAATAGATATCTGAGGGGTACGCAATTTAAAGTAACAAAGGAGGCTCGGTTATTGTTCTAAAAGTAATTAGAATTATATAGCTTGTAATGTTTTTTGATGGGTACGGTCATAGTATTGGCTATAAGATAGACTATGAATTGCAGGAAACACTTTTTTTTAGGAATCCGCATGGTGGAAAGTTCAGGAGCCTTCTAGAGGGCAATCAAGATCTGTTCCTTCACTCGCTATATATGGTGTGCATTATCCTGATTGAGATGCACTTACGCTTCATTTTAGTAAAACGTTTGGTGACTTATTAGTGTTTTAATGACAGCCACATGTCTGAATTTATGCTTTTATCGTTAGGGAGCCTCTGTGATCCGGATGTTGAAGTCTTTCATTGGCTCTCATCACTTTACTGCCGGTCTGCGGGCGTATCTCCAAAAGTATACGTACGGCAACGCCCAAACTGATGAATTATGGGAGTCTATGTCTGAAGTAGGTTATGACGCCACTGATTCTTGCCACGCTCTTCCATTTCATGATAATGACGATTTTAAATTGAAAGCACTTCCTTTGTGAAGTTGAATGTCACCAAGTTAAAACTTTATGACTTATTGTTTTGACTAGGTAAGTGGTGTCAATGTCAAAGAGGTTATGGACACTTGGACATTACAGATGGGTTTGCCAGTCGTTAATATCATGCGCCTGGACCAAGAGACGGCGACCGCTGACCAGAAACGTTTTCTTATCTACCCTGGTGCCAAACACCACCATAATTCGCCTTTCAAGTAAGTATTACACAAGTGCTGGATTGACGTGCGAATGAGGTGCGCCACTTGCACTTTATTTATTGTGATATTGCTGTTTTTGCAGTTATAGCTGGAACATACCCCTGACGTATATAACACAGAAGGACAGTAAAAGTGTTCAAGTTTGGATGAACCGAGGAAGTGGTAAACCATGCAATTAATGTGATTCAAACAAACTTTGTTTAGTCGATGTCGGTAATATAAAGAAAAACATCTCCTTTGAACAAAATTTAAGTCATTTTGGAGTGCGTTACACTTTATAGCTCAAGATAATACTAAGAGAAACTACTTTCAAGGATTTTTACTTTACGCCGAAGGGTGAACAAACTAGTTGGATGTGACGAACATTTTACTCTGATTTGCACAATATTTAGGTCACGTGTATCCTTATATATTACAAATATCTCCAATTAGATTTTTGAATAGAGATATTCCTCGACGCTTAAGTTAAGTTTTTTGTTTTTTAATTCATAAGGACCATGGCAGAACGGGATTATGTTTTTAGAACACAACATGTTTGCGTTATTGGCGGATCAAGACCTTGAGCACCCCCCCCCCACCTCCTTAAGGAGGTGGGGGGGGGCGGTTTTGTTTTACTTGCTTTGCCGGCTTTTCTTCCTTTGTCATTTCTTCTTTTTTTACCCCCCAAAAAAGGGGGGCGGGCCCCTCCCCTATATCCGCCACTGAGCGGTGCCTAGTGTTTGGTTATAATGAAGTTTTTAAGCAGTGTTTTTATTATGAGCGCAATAAAACTGAAATACTGGGTCTTGAGTAATGTGAAGTTATTACGATCTTAACAGCCTTTGGAACTGTTTTTCAGCTTCAATCAAGTGGCCCAAGACATCAGGTTGGATAAAAGCTAATGTTGATCAGATTGGATATTACAGAGTTAACTATGAAAAAAGCAACTGGGAAGGTCTTGTCAACCAGCTCAACATAGACCACGCTGTAAGTTCAAATGTGTGAAACTCATGAAAACGTCTCTAACTATTATCATAGATTTTCATTACTTCTACCGAGAATCGAAAAAGGTAGTTGTGACCTATGAATGCAACGAATAGTTTGAAAAGCAAAATAGCAAGAATTAACAATTACCCTGGGTTTATGTGGGTTTCTCGTATAGCTAAGAAGCCTTGAATACGGCGAAGAAAATAAATCCTCATTATTCGCGTCTCCGCTGGGCGTGTATCACGCTTTAGCGAAAGGACTCCTGCAGTAAGAATCCCTACTCATTCCCAGGAAATGAGGCATAACTGATTAAATTCTAGCATTGTATTGGTTCTTCAAGAACGTCTTTGTTCTTAAATGTCAGTTAGGGGAGGACTATTTGACTTTTGTGGGAGGGTGGGTGATCTTGAAAAAGAACATCCTGCAGGCACACTTGTACTAAAAAACATTCATGCACACTACCACTGCCAAAAAAAGACAAATTCACGCACGTTCAGTGAGCCGAAAAAAAAAAGCATGTTATACGACAAAATATCACGCATACAGACCTTCCGAGAAAAAAATCCAGTCCATGAAAGGGTAAAAAAACTCGTGCCTGTACCAAATCACCAACCCTTTCCCTCTCAGAAGTCAAATGGTTCACCCCTAATACTCAGCCGACCATAAAAAGACGTCATCGGTCGTGGAAACGCCGTGAATGACAGAGTTCTTATCAGCTGCATTGTATTGCAGGCATTGAATGCTGCTGACCGATCCGGACTGATTGATGACGCTTTTCATTTAGCAAGGTAATGCATCAGGGTTTTTTCGACATGGCATTTTTCTCTCCTGGTCAATAACTTATAGTTTCACGCTTTTCTGTTCCTTTGCTAGATCTCTCAATTTCTATATATCGTTCCCTTAGTTGGTTTGATTTCTTTAGTCTGATAAGCGTATCAATCGTTTCTCAGGAGTGATCAACTCGAGCACGCTGTAGCCTTGGACATGACAGTTTACATACAACACGAGACGGAATATACTCCTTTGATAACCTTCTTACGAAACATGGCGTACATTGGTAACCAGTTTATACTTCGAAAGTCTTTTGACGTCTTGAAGGTAATTTCATTTGGTGTTCTCTATATTTTCCTCTTTCGACCAATAGCTATTGAGTCTTTGACAAATCTGAGCGGCTTAGCTTGCATTGTACTAAGAACTCGTTGTGAATAATCCTCTTTGAACATCAAAGCAATATTGTCAAATTTCAACGCTCTCCCAGTTTCCGTGTACTTTTCCTGAATTTGTGAATGGCAATGTCGACAGTAAAACTAAAATTGTTTTAATCAGGAGAAAAACAGGTGAAAATTTCAGTTATCACAGGGCAAAATATGATGGTACAATTGCAAGAAACAACATATTGTAGTTAAACGTTCATTAAAATGTTTGTTTGTTTATTTATTTATTTTTTGTTTATCCCTCAGACGTATATGTTACAACAGCTTCAACCATCCATAGAGCGACTAGGATGGGATGACAAAGGAACCCACTTGAAAAAGTACGTGACAATCTTAAACTTCCTTGCTATATAATTAATAAGTGACTTCTAAACTGAAAATCCGCCAAAAAGGAGCAACTAGACTTAAACTCTTAAGGCTCAAGCATTAAGCTTCGATCATTTACACTGCAGCTAGTTATCTATTCTTTTAGTAACATATAAAACTTTAAGGTAAAATGCTGTTAAAATTATGAGTCTAAATGTTTTCGATTTGTTTGATCATCATCATCTGTTTGATCATCTGATACTTTTATCGGCGAAATGTATAAATTCTTTTAGTGTTTACAATGTTGAAAACACGGAAGAGAAACCTTCATAGATGTCTTCATATTTTATGTGATTATAATTAATTTTTTCTTTGAAGACTCCTGAGGCCAGAGATTCTGTCGGCAGCCTGTGATTATTCAGACCAAACTATTATCTCCGAAGTCAAGACCAAGTTTAAACTCGCTATGGAAGGAAAAGAGACGTGAGTAATGTTTGTGTAATGTTTTTTCTTTTAGAGGTCTCTTCGCCCTATCTGATTTGTTCTACTTGTACGTACGTCTTTTTTTTATTATGGCTAATAATGATGGTGATGGTGATGAACTTCGTCAACAATACCTGAGCTTTTCACGTAATACTCTTTTTGTCTCAAACTGACATAAAATTTTTATTCGTCTAGCCTTATTTGTAGTAGAAATTGCGTGATAACGCTGCCAAAGTAGGTTACTTCCTTTTATCACATTTGTTGAACCTAAATGAAAGACCCTCAAACAAAATCCGAAGTAAGAGACAATTATCATTATCATACAACGTAGAATTCCCGAAAGGGGGAATTTGTGAGAGACACGCCTTTGATCCATTACAAAGGCGGTGTTAAATGGAAGTCAGTAAAGGACTTTATTTAACTGACAGTTATTGCAAAAATACACACCCAGAGGGCTGTTTGATAAAAACGTGTGTGGACAAAATGAATTAGTTTATATCTATCCCCACAGAATTCCAACAAATCTTCGCTTTCTAGTATATTCTATTGGTGTCCAAGAGGGTGGCGAAGAAGAATGGAATCAAGTTTTTAACAAGTACTTTACAACTCACATCGCTTCTGATAAACGTATTCTGTTGGAATCACTTTCGTACACCAGAAATCCACAAATGATACAAAGGTAAGGAAACGGAGAGTTTCATTAGTTTCGTTATAGCAACATTTTCCCCTTCCAGTCGCCATCCTGCAGGAATGTTTCTTGGTTGCGGAGTCGAGGCCGATCCGTGTCGGAAAGACCTCGGGCGATATTCTCCCAGTAATGCCCTTGCGCTCGGTAAATAAAGCCTGGTTTTCACTAGCGACGCAAGCACAAGTGCAAACACAATAATTCTTATTTCACCGTGAAAACGGCCTTGACGCAGGCATAAGCACAAGCACGAGGATCAAAATTTTTCCTTTTTTTTGTGTTTGCGCCCATGCTTGCGTTTGCGCTGCAACAAGTTAAAGCGAAATACCGCTCAGGCATAACACAAACACAAGGATTTTACTTCACCTGATTATGTTTGGCCAATGAAAACAATGGATCCAGATTACCTCGCGCCTAAACAGTTTTTTAAAATGGCGGAAGGTTCGAATGATTTTCCTTGTACTTGTGTTTGTGTCGAATTTCGTTTTCACTTGGGTCATCCCTGTTGCTTGCATTTGTGCTTGCATTTGTGCTTGCTTTTGTGCTTGCGCTTTTGCTTGCGTCGCTATTGAAAACCAGGCTAAGAAGTAATTAACCAACGAATAGACAGTTGCTGCAATTAATGGCTAACGCTCGAACGTCGTATTCATAAAATGAACTGGTGTTTCACTTACCAAAGCTGTCCAGCTCATGATATTTGTTAAAAATTGTTTCCCTGATTCAGTTTGTAGCATTCTTACTAGCTCTTCACAGTGTTGCATCTTTGGTGCCAAACTATATATGTCTGTATTTTTTCTTCATGGAAACAGATTTTTAGGTTTGTCCTCACATGTCACTTTAAAATTCATATCCCGCACAGATGCTTGAACTATTCACTGGACAAGGCGAAAATCCCTTCCCAAGACACACTCTCAGTTATAAGTGGATTGGCTTCCAAGCCCAAGTCCTGGCGAATGGCCTGGAATTTTGTACGTCAAAACTGGCAATTCATTTACAAAAGGTATTTTACTACCAAATAATACCAAATTCTTTAGAATTTGGTTAATTCAACATGCTGAGAGGAAAGTTCTCCTGTAATTCAAAGAGGAAAACAAAGTGAAGAAAATTGTTTGTGAATTTGTAAAATTAACATTTAGGACCAAGGCTTTACATTAATCAATAAAAGAATTTCCACTAATGTTTTACTGTTATTCTCTTTAGATACAGTCGCGGATCCGATGAATGGCCAACATTAATAACATCCCTGATGTTCAAATGTAACACGCAAGTCCAATTAAACGAGGTAATTGAAACTGAACATGTGGAGTGATTCCACCTGTGGACAGGCTGGTTTAACGTTTGTAAGGGCAACAAAAACGCGACGAGTGAAACTGGGAAACAATTTCACACGCGTTTTAACAAAATTCTACATTTTGACAAAGAGCAAGTGAAATTATCTCTAAATTTTACGAGTATTCCATTTTATACGCTTACAATCGTGGGTTTTGTCTTTTCGTATCGAGAAATTTCGCGCCAAACTTTACCATGGCAATTTTGTAATTCCACATGTAAAATTGTAAATTAACACTGAAATTTCGCGCCAAAATTGAGGAATAATTTTTCACCCATGATTTCATTCATGGTGGCCTTTAAATAACTAGCCTGACGTACTAGCAGCCGCCGAGAGCTGTTTCTACCTTTTTCGCAAACGTCAGCGCGATATGTATAGCTTGCGCTCGAGCAGGATCACACAATCTACCAGACCAGCCTTGAAATCCATGACTAATTGGAGCAATAATTTCAATGCAGGTAGACAAGTTTATTTTGCAAACATTGGGCATATTATGACGTCACTTTGCGTGTTTTTTTTGTTTCTAGGTTATGAACTTTTTCAAAGACTATTTGCCGACTGAAGCGGCGTATCGACAGGTTCAAATGGGAATAGAACAAATACACGCCAATATTCTTTGGCTCAGTCGACACGAAGAGGAAGTGACTCGATGGCTACAACAACACGTTAAAATTTGACAGGATTTATTAAAACGCATAAAAAATTAAAATTATAAGGACAAGAACTTAATACTTTACACCAAATAAGTTGATTGATGGAACATCATGTTCAGTTTGAATGCCAGGTTTTTGGCATTTTGACTTGAATCGGCGTGTAGGAAGTCGGAAAATGTCCATGCAACAAAAAAAGATATTAAAATATATTTCTAGACTGAAATCGAGTACTGCTTGTGACATCTGGTTGTATTTTTGCAAAAGAGATGAATTTTTACCTCACGTTTACTAATCTAATCTCTATCTTGAAAGCAAACAACCTACAAACAAAACAAACAAATGAAATCTCAGAATGCTAACTGGTTGTTTTCACGCAGCAAGAAGAAATTAACTCCAATTCAAACTAGATTACATATCTCAAACTGATCTACCCTGACACAATGTCTTATGAGAGTTGTTTAGCGGCCACCACCCGATGATCTGGTGACCCTGAACCGGCATGAGTCTTTCACTTTATTAAATTTGTTTTCTACAGGTAATGAATCTATTTCACAAATTTCACACACTTTCACAACTGATGAAGTTGTGTATATAACGGCGATCATCATTCATGTCTTTAATTTTTTTCCGCGGTTCAAATATATCTATTCACTTTCATTAAATCACTTTATTAAAAATTGAAAAGGTTAAGGGTAAGCTTAATGCCTTGCTTCTTTGACGCAATGCAACTTTTAAGTTCTTTACAAAGTTCAGGTAAAGTCATCAAATGCGTAGCATTTTTTATCATATGAGTGGAACATCTAATTTATTGAAATATTTTTTCGAATTAACTGTTATGCAGGCCATGTTAACAAATTTCGATCCGCTGCACATAATTAACGCAAGCAATCTCCACTGTTGACGTCCTGAAACTAACCAACTAACGCTGCAAGCACGTGGACTCGGCTGGTAAAATACAACGGTAATCTTAAGAAATACAATGGTGTCCTGCATAGCCTTAGCTGAGAATTTAACCGCATGTAAAATAATGCTACAAGCTAACATGTGCATCGTTGGGTAAAATCGAAAATTCAAAAAGATATGATCTAAATGGTGTCCTACCTACGCCCAGCGAAAATACGCCTAACTGTAAAATTCATATTATTCTCTCTGGACTCTTAGCTGTGAATGTGTGGTCGAAGCTTTTTAGTTGCTGACCACAAGTCCCTGGCAACAGTCATCGCCAGTTCCTCGTCATCTTTTCCGTTGAACTGCCCCCATATCTGCAATTCGGTGAAGATTTTGCTGGGAGTGTTAAGGAATCTTGTTCCTTTTACGTCATATTTTTGGACTTCTTTCACTTGCAGTGACAGATTTCCATTGTAGATACGATACATGGACGTTTTGTCATGGCGGACAAAAGAAGCCTTCTTTAGGAATTCGTTTACCAAAACCAATCCCGGACCTCCATTAGGTTGCTTGCTGATGACAGATTTCGTCTTAAATACCTCATAATTTGCTGACTTCATAACTTCCTCTTTCTCTTTCCCCTCGAGTTTTCGCTCGGAACAGACGGTAACTCGGAAATCGATATCACGTGACTTCGTTCTGGCAGGACGCGGGGCTTTCACGTCAACTACGACCCAGTTTATTGGTGGAATTTCAACATCGCAAAACTTCAAATCCTTGTCGTAAATGACAGCGAGAATGTGATTCCTGCCTGCTTTTATTCCAAGAGTGTATGTTTCATCCGTCGACTCCAGGGAACTTGCCTCAAACGCTGCAGTCCAACCGTCAGCCCCACGCGAAATTGGTATAAACTTGTGTCTCATCAAAAGCTGTCTCCTAGCCTGCCCTGATTGGTTCTTGGGATCTGCGCTCCGACTCAAGGCGTTCTCAACGATGTCAACCCGCGACGTAAGAATTTGCACGTTTTCAACATAAATGCTTCCAAATTCCGCCTTAATTTTCAGTCTGTCTGTACCGTGTACATAGGGAAGATGTTCACGTTTAAAGACTTCCAGCTGGGAGGAGAGCATGCTGCAGAACTTTTTTCCTGCGAAATCGTCGGTTGAAGTAACGGAGAGACTCGACAGGAGAGCATGTATTGGACTTAGGTTGACAGCAAAGTCTCTTTGTAATTTTTTGAAAGTAACAGCATCTTCTGGTCCGTTTTGGCTGAGGAACAAGAACCCTGTAGCACCACTAACGGTGTGGTCATAGATGTATGACGTGCAGGTTGTTTCCAGCTTCTCCAGTTCATTCTGAACAGTATGTAATGTAAGATAGTCCCCCGTTGCCTCAAGAATGTAGCCGGCGGACTTTTGAGCTATAAGTAAATGAAAATTATAAAATGATATCGACTCACAAATAGGGGGTCTTGGTTTAGTCCGAACATCAATCTGGCTCTGGTTATGCGCATAATGCTGATTGGAAGTCGTTACAGCTTCATTTTTTCAACTTTGAATCGTTGACTTTACGTAAAAACCACATCGACGCCCGAATTTTCTTATTTCAGTGCTTCTTTATACACTATCGCATGAGTTTCACAAATCAGCTATCTAATGACAAAATGAAAATATCGCGGAATGAAGAAAATATTGAAACGAAAGTCATCACATTTCTAAGAATGATGCTGAAAGGTTTCCCGCAGCCATGCAAGCGATTCTTACCCTGATAGGAAACGTTATCAATAGACTACGAGTAGTCTACGAGTAGTTCCTCTTTCACTTTGTCGTGCGTGATGCGAAAGAAAACCGCATGAAAAAAATGGCCACCCTTTTTTTATTCTCGATGTTTATTTACGGTTGCGCTCGAAAGACTAAATGAGAGAGGGACTACTCGCGGTCTGCGGTGTCGAAGAAAGAAAACAATACACACCAGGTCGTAAAGTGATCTGTGCTGACGTCAGTGCTGATAATTTGACTCGGACAAACTCCTCAGCAAATCGAAGTGCGCCCCAAGTCGTGTTTGGCATGATCAGCGTTTCTTGAAGTTCGCGTGTGCTCTCTCTTTCAATTGACGCAGTGAGACTGTCCAGGCCACAGCACTGCGCAATTTCGTGAAATGCGTGAAGCGCCGCGTCAGAGAAGCGACCATTTTGTTCTAGAGAGACGTCCGGACAAAGCTTTTCAGTGATTTTCACTGGATTCTTCATGAGTCGTAAATGAAGGGGGTCATCGTCAGCCTGTGTACTGTAATGCTCAAAAAACTTGATTAGCACGTGACCTGGAGTGATTTCGTCACTGAATCCTTTCAGTCTCGCTTGAGAAGCTTCACCCAGGACTTCAATATTCCACGACCGCTCGGCTTCAGATTGTTCAGTACTGGTTGGTAATCCGAGGAGACTGGAACTGAAGTTTTGCAGTTCGTCGCGGCTAATCTAAAAAATAGCATTGAGAGTGACAATCATTAGGAGCTGCGAGGTATGTAGCATCAAAACTCGCTATCTCAAGTTCGACGCGCCTGCAAAGCGTTTTGTAACAAATACAAATTGTGCGAAACTGTTTATCAAAGAGATTAATTACAAAAGTCAAAAGAAAACGAACCACCTTGAAAAGGTTAATGCCTACCTTATCAAAGAGATTATTTTTTAAACACCATCCATCGGTGCCAGTTAGTATTCTTAATCAATTAATGAAAGCAAATACAATACGTAAATATAAGACTGTACTCCCATAGACTCTAATACAATCCAATTCTGGAACATAAAATATAAATAAATCTTCATTTTAATACCACTTCTGTTTAATAACTGGAACTGTTATGCTTATAATAGAGTTCAAGCTCTTGTTCAGTAAAGCTGCCAAACAGATCATTACACAAGATGGCAGATCCAAAATGGCGGCGGTTTGAAAATGATGGCGTATTTTTACATCATATAACGTCATCCTATTTAATGTACCTCAAAGGAGATATTTTTGGACTTAATTTATATCTTGTAAGTTTCATTGTCATAGCCTATTGCTCTAAGAGTTACCAGATGAGGGCCTCAAATGTTCCCCTCCAGGTCCTAACCTGGTCTGGGTAGGGTTAAACGCGTGATCTCACAGTAGGGGACTTAAGATTTGAGTATGAGTTCGAGATCGAGTACGAGAACGACTTTTCAATTCTAGTTTGCAGGCTTCACATCATCACGTCACAAATCATCTTATCCCATGAGCTACCATCGCTACCTTAAACCAACAGTGGAGAGCGTGGGCTCTGGAAACGTTACTGATTTAAAATTCGACAATCGTACTCAGTTGCACTCCATCTTGTACTAGTAGTTCAATCTAAAGGTCCCTGCTGAATTTTCGCACAACTGGCCGACACTTTTTAAATTTGTTTTTGACTGACCAATATCGGCTACATTCTTCCATGGTCTGTAAACGCATATACATTAGAAATGATGCCATGAAATGGTCAAAATCACACGTGAAGCCATTCGCTTCTCTTGTCGTTCCACTCATCCTCAGAGACCCGGGGGTCGCTGGTCGGGACGACACGATATTTTCGGGCGAAAGTTTACATCAAGGGCAGCTCTTGCCGTTCCAAAACTTTCGCCCAGAATCGCGTCGTCCCGACTAGCTGCCCCTGGGTCTCCGAGGCTAGGTTCCACTATACTTTTAGACCTTCTTTAACGTCTCAGGCGTACCTCATAAATGAATCCAGACTTTTCACAAAAGGTGACAAAGAGAGTGGCCAAATTTTCGTCTGAGATGAAGCTATGTTTTGAGTTGCCATTAAGGTGCCGCCGTCGGCCCCAATGCATTACAATCAGTAGAAGATGAAGGAGACGAGGACACCGCTGAACATGAACACTGACATACGCACTCTTCAGCAGTCTGTTGGAATCCGCTGTGATGTAGTATTGCTGTTTCAATAACCCTAGATAACAGGAGAATGTCAGCATATCTCCATCGTGTGGGTATCGTTTAATTGATATGTTCTTTAATGTAATTGTGAACTCATAACTGCTTTAATCAATCTTAGCAAAAATTACTCATGAGGTAGGCAAGGTAACATATGCGTACTTTCATCGGTTGTTTGGTCAGTAACCTTCAAATTGTGATGTACATAAGACAAGTTTTAGAATATTCTCACAAAGACGTCCATATCAGAAAACTACTGTTATGGATTTGAGCCTTTTAATGTCGAAAACTGCCTTGCATTTTATCTTTGTTGTTATAAATTTGAAAGAAAATCAGGTCTTTCATTTGTTTTTACCGCTCCAGTTTTTTTGGTAGACTCAGTTCAGAAAGATTTCGAGAAGACACCAAAAAGTTGTTACAACTAACAGATTGATGATTAACTTACGGTGGTTTTGGTGTAACCTCTATTCACACAGTAACAAGCGAACAGCAAAATGAAATCTAACTGTTAAACGCTATTTGAAGTACGTCAGTGACATAATTTAGCTTTCTGTTATAAACAATATGTTAATTCTTATTTTGTAATTATTCTTTACAGTTTATTTACACACGACCCCACAAACTGCAAGCTTAATTACTTATCGTGTTTAAATAAAGGTTACTTACTTACTTACTTACTTACTTACTTATGCACGTACTTACTTACAGCACCTTGAGTACGTTGAAAACACAACGCAACAGGATATCTTTGCATTTTAACCTCGCCAGATCGAGTCAATTCTGTTCCCAGCCATTGAAGGTATTGATACTGCTCTTGATCAGTGGCGTTCCACTTGTAATGCGCATAAATCTCAATACGGCGCCTCTCTTCATCACCAATAGAGATTCCGGTCAGCGAAGTATCACATAAAGACAGGCGTGGAACATGGTCAACCCCAAGGAGGCGATGTAACTTGTCACGCTGTTGAATTCGCATGTCGCGATCCTCAGTTAGATGTAATTGGAACTTTTCAAAAAAGTAGGCTGCTTGAGCTGTAACAAGGTCTCCGACTGTACTGAGAGCATGTCGTTTCTGGATTCCGTCTTCTTTTCTTTTTGTTTGCTTCGCGTCTTTAATCTTTGCCAGGATTCGGTCGACAACCCACGGGAAGCTAAGCAGCCTGCTCGGACCTCCTGCGTCACTCTGTTGTTGATTTCTCTGTAATTCGTTGGACGATGCTCCTACTTGCACCTCAGTGACTGCAGTCTCGTCTTCGTCGTCTTCTCCGTACGTTGCCATGTACCAGGCAGACGCTTTCATCAGGATTTCATCGCTAAAAACACCATTTTCTTCAAACTCTTCCATCACCTCGTCTTCACCACCGAATTCGTCATAAAAAACGTGCCGTGTTTTCGAGCGCAGGGTTGAAAGACTTGCCTGTATCATTTGGGCCACTTCGAATTTCTCATCGGTTTTGCCAGAAAGACGGGTGTTTACCCTCACAAGACAGCCAGTAATCACTTCGCCTTCACTTCTCAAGCCATATAAAGACATAAGCCCCTCCAATTTGGTGTTATAGTGATTTCTCGCTGCTTTAGCGTCTTCAAGGTATTGCTCGTAGCCTGGTACGATCATGTCTTGATCAGGGGTGATCTGGGTCTGAGTAGCGTCCCCCGAGAACTGCTGGCCACGGTCAAGTGCTTTACACTTACGGAACAGTTTTCCCAGGATTCGTTGGGAACTGAAAACAAATAAAGGAAAGATTCATAAATTGACAGAAATGTAACTGATACACTTAAAAGTTTTGATCTAGGAAAGCCTCATATAGCTTTGGGCGTCTCTTTTTCATAGGTAAGACACAGAACTCAATTAGACATTTCAAAGGCCTTAAAAATCATTTCATGCGAAACGAAAATTAACTCGTAACTCTAACACGTTAAAACCATTTACCACCAACTTGGAAGATGAAACAATTATTAAACGCCATGAGCGAGTTCTGAAGACCAAACAGCTCAGTGTCGGAAGAATGAAGTATAAAATAGTTACTGTAAATCCTCGAATTAGCGCTCGGGGCGCTTATTTCAAATTTAGGAGAAGACGGGGGGTGCTTATTCAAGGGTGCCGCTTAATCGAGGTTGGGGGGGGAGGTCTTATTTAATTTTTCCCAAATCGTGGCCTGACACGACCATTTTTTGAATACATAATCTGCGCGTAAATAACAACATAAGCTTTTTATTGACATAAAAAGCTGATCCTAAAGTTTAGATCGTGGAACCATTAATACTTAACGTGTTCAACGTGTTCACTTAACGTGTTCACAAACTGGAACAATGTTCAAATCTAATACAACATGACGAAACCTATACATCCTTTGTTGTCTCATTACTCGTCCACAAATTGGGGGGGAGGGGATGGGGCGCTTATTCGAGGGGGCGCTTATTCTAAATTTTGGCCGATAGGAGGAGTGCTTATTGGAAGGAGGCTCTTATTCGAGGGGGGAGAGGGCGCTAATTCGAGGATTTACGGTATTCCTTCATTTAACACTAAATGCCGCTGATTAGGTTTAGTGAGCATATGACCTACTTGTAGCGGGGTTTGCCGGGTTTCATCATAAAGTCTGGGTACTGATCAGGTCTCAGCTCCTTAGGAAGAGTCGGGCACTTTCCCGTCTTTGGAAAATCTACAGCATCTGAGTGCATGTGGGCTAATTTGATGCACGCATCAGAAAATATGCCTTGAAAGTAATAGAATGAATTAACTTTCGGACAAATAAGGAGGAATAGGAACCGGGTGGAAACGCTAGCCCTGATGAGCTTTTCCGGACTTTTGAATGAAAGAAGATCAACTCTTAGCCGTCTTTATTGACTGACTGACTGACTGACTGACTGACTGACTGACTGGCTGGCTGAATGACTTACATGCTGACTTACTGACTGACTGACTTACATGCCGACTTACTGACTGACTTACTTACTGACTGACTTACTGACTGACGTACTGACTGACTGACTGACTAACTTACTGACTGACTGACTGACTGACTGATTTACTGACTGGCTAACTTTGACTGACTGACTGACTGACTTACTATATATTGAACTGAAAACTATTTATCCACGATTGTTGTCCTTGCATTGCAACTGCGTTATTACACGCAGGTGCGCCTAAATTTCCTGGCAATACTTTTTTCAATTACCTTTAGCAATTTTGTGATATAAATTGTTTCTGGTAACCCATCCAATTTTTTTTCATATTGTATCAATTTAAGCTGGCTTCTATGACGCCATGAGGCATTACTGAATACAAGATGTCGAATTCAAGATCATTTTTCTCATTTTCTCATTTTCAGTGACGTCATCCGCAACATCCATCTACCTCATTGTACAGAGGAAACTCCAATTATGATGCATTAATGTGACTTACAACAATGAGCTTCATCAACTCTCCCTTCGCGCGGTTGTGCGTCTTAAGAAATACGTTTTTGTATTTAAACGAAACACTGCTTGAATTCTTCATTCAGATCTAAGCTATTAAGTACTTAAATAATCATTTATATTGCTTACGTACCTTCATCGTCATGGTCTGCATGTACGAGATGAGCATTTGCAATGATCCCAAGCTGATCATTTTTGATGTAATCTGCCACAAACTGAATCATGTCGGATACTTCTACAGGTCTTTGCAAAACTATTTTTTCTGGTGATGTGAAATCCATCGGGTCTACATTTTCTTTTGGTGGGAGCAGCTTGTCATACCACGTGACGAAATATTTGTCTCCATCGAGATCTGAACCAGACATTTCGTCAGTGTGAGGCCTGGGACCTTTGGCGGGAAACACAATGCAATCAACCAAGTGGTGCAGAACTTGAACATCAACGGCTTCAAATGTGCGCATGTCACCTAGCAGAAACAGGAAAGCAAACTCTTAATGTAAGAAGGTGTACAATTGTAGTTTAGGCTACAAAAAGGAAAAGAAATAGATTGTTATAACAATGCGTCTGAGGAGGAAACGTTTCTGTTTAATTTAGTCACTTTTTCATCGACACCTGGAATTGAAGCGGTTTACATTAATTTCATTAGCAATTTTGTTTCATAGTATATGTTTCCCAAGTAAACTTTCTATTAGCAATGCCGTGCAGACAACGCCTAACAAGGCTGAAACAGCTCCTCTAGACTCCCTATGTTTTTGATAGCTACAGAGCTAATGCCCTGTAACGTTGTCCTCTTTGCCGAATTCTTTGACTGTAAGCCCACCCTCATCTATTTGTAAACTGCGTGTGGAGCTCTGGTTAAGTCATGTTGAACACCATGTTTCCTCTTATAGCTATCTTGCATATTGCAACCGTTACATGTGATGTTATATTTAGTTGAAGAAATCGGGCACAAAACAATTTTAGTTTACGTCGGCTTGTTGCTTTCTGTTGACCTTTGTTCTGTGGAGATGTAAGACTAACCTGGGTGAAAACAGGGGTTCTTGCTGATTACCACTCTGCCTTTGAGTGTTATCATATCTTTTCCTGGTTCATTCACCAACTTGGAGTAACGAACAAAAACCTGCCCGTATTCCAGAGAACCTGTCTCGTCTATGACTCCCATCAGTAGGCGGCCATGGGTTTCAGGGATAGCAATTCTGGCTCTCCGTAATAAGTCGCCCAACCGGCTCTTATAGATTGCCGTGAGCAGGGAACGGAAGAACGGTTCTCGAGTAAAATTGACACCACTGCGTGACAATGCTGTTATTTTCAATCCACCGGGGATGTTTGCGTGACGAAGAGTATCCAGCGCTACCGTTTCAAAGAGCAGCATCAAGGCGAGGCTACGAAGCATGTTATCTTGCAGACTGATAAATGACTCGTCAGGAACTCCGAGCCCATTCAAGAGAATGATGCACTGACGATTAAGGTACAAAAGATCTAAAATAAAACAAAATCAAATCAAAACATGGTAACTATCTTATCCAAATTTTATCCAAAACGCGACGTGAGGCTTTGTGACGGATGAAAAAAATATCTTCACGACCAGAAGCTAGGACATGGCAGACAAGAACGCTTTGCTGTGGAAATTTCTATCAATACCGGTGATAAATAAAGAAAGACAGTAATTTTTTTTAGCTCAGAAGTGAAATGAGTGCCAAAGCAAACCCATTAGCTCTCAAACACAGGATGGGCACTCTATCCACTAAGCTACGGAAGTAATAATGGCATGCTAGGTCATTACTTGCTGGAATAAGTAATGTCGGAAACATTTTGACATATTGAAATAACATCTCTCTTTTTCAAAAAAAAAATTGATGTTTTTAGTAAAGTCCTGTTTACATGTCCACGCAACATTTGCTGCAGACGCAAAACTTGCCTGAAAGAAGACCAAGACCCCTGAATTTTTGTCCTGCTCATTCCACATTGTTATGAACGTTTTTATTAAAATTTTCCTTGAAAATACACTTGATCGTTGAATTAAAAGAAACTTTTCTCAATGTAAGGTATCATTTCAGGACGTTAGTAAACAATGTAGATACATAATTTTTGATTTGGATATTACAGTTGGATGTTTGAAATCAACAACTTACTTGGCTTAGTTGCCTCGCAGATCTCTAGAGTGGAGTGGGATGACGGGAATTTATACATGCTCTTTCGGAACTGCAGAATTTCCTGGTCCTCTCCGTACGGAAGTCTTGGGTCAATTGCCAACATCCCCTTACAACCACCGAAACGAATCTGATAGGCTGAGGGAGTTGGATCAAGATCGAGGCTGTCTGCAACCTGAATTATATAAAAGAGAAAACTTCAGAAGGGGACAACTATCAGTAATTGTACGTTGATAGCGTTAAACAGAAGATGACAGGGTCGTAGCCAGAAACAAATTACGACTGAGGCTGTGTCCAAGAAATGAGTTGTGACTGAGGCAATGTCCATGGTTTAATTCTCTTCCTGGGAATTTAGGGTGTTTTTGATGACTGTAAACAACAAAAACGAAAAAAATAACCGAGGCAAGCGCCTCGGTTTGCCTGTTACCAGCTACGGCCCTAGATGATAAATATCAAGAGAGATATCTTTTGTCGATTCTCTAAGGTTATTGTGGAATCTTACGTTATCATTTTCGTTACATACTTTCCTAGCCAAAGCCCTGCTGATTTTTCCTACTCCATCGCTGAAGGTGTATGTCCCTGATCTCAAATTGTCGCAGCACTTGAAATACACGTTTTCGTATCGTACTTCTACATCTGGAATTTTTTCCACTGTGCATCCCACTTCAATGCTGACTGTGACTGCTTCCTTTGTGGATGAAAAGCACTGGCCCATACGAGAAACATAGGTGGCTACGCATCTGATCTCATTCAACTGTCCCAGCGATCCTCTTATGTCAGCGGCTTGGTGCTCGCCGTCTGTCGCGTAAAGCCATGCGCCATGATCACGTAACTGACTATTGGAGCAAGCCAGAAACTCAAACGTTTTCCCAGCGATCTCTATGTTGTTTGATAGTAGGTCTAACACGCGTTCTTTCAACACGTACTTAAGGCCTTCTGGGTACGTTGAAGCGAGCTTGGAAAAGTCCTCATCCCTGAATGCAATTCGCATTGCCTCCTCGTGGCCATACTCTCTGATCACTCGATTCTCCGCTACCAGTTCCGCAGGAAGAAGGTAGTTCTGGGTTGGAGTTACGATAAGCCGCGGTACGTAAACATAATGCTTTGGCAGTTCGAATTCAAATGCCGTCAAGTGCTTCATGTCTCCGTACAACAGGCTTTCAAGGTAATACTCAAGTGGACAAAAACGATCAGACTCTGCAAAACTCACCAATCTGTACAAAGCTCTGCTAACCTTCTCGGGTGACACAAGCTTATTGTCAAGGAGTGACTCGTACCTGTTCGTCGCCTTTCGTAACAAGTCGTAAAACTTTCTGGAAATACGGTCACTTATTTTGAAGCCACGAGACAACAGGCATTCCAACGCATACATGATCTTGTAGTCAGATAACGCAGGTTTCCTTGGAATCTCTGTGGGCCCTCGAGGGGATTTCGTCTTCATGGCGGCGAAGAAG
Organism: Orbicella faveolata; assembly: GCF_042242905.1. Classification (NCBI taxonomy): domain Eukaryota; kingdom Metazoa; phylum Cnidaria; class Anthozoa; order Scleractinia; family Merulinidae; genus Orbicella; species Orbicella faveolata. The sequence continues at coordinate 39,003,850 of NW_028301536.1, read as the reverse complement.
ATAGAAGAGACTGGCAAATATAAAATACAAGTGAAATAGATAATTCATTAAGCTAAAATGTCAGATTAGAATTTTCGACCACTTTGATGCACTTTTATGGTAATTTTAACAACAACAACAACTTTATTTGTACTCATTCAGCAGGAATTTAAAGCAAGGCGAGAACTACCAGCCTGGAAGCTACAGTGTAACCCTTCGTGAAAACCTTTTTTCCACTTCAGGCAAAGCAGTACTCAAGGGAAAGAGATAAAGGCCAATGTGGGAGCCGTTTCCAAGCATGAGTTAAAGACATTATATTCTTATATTTCTTGGAATTTAAAAGTCCTCAAAAAGTCCGGTATGATTACGTAAAATACAATTATCTAACGAAATAAAACTTGATGTATATATATTTTTTGTAACTTCTCTTTACTGTTTTTTTATATTAAACGTACAATTAAGCAGAGAAGTGACGACTCACTCCAGTTACCCTGCTGTCGCGTTCACAACGAATGGATGAGTTACCTAAATTTCAGATCCCTTATTATTTCCTTCCATTCTGGGAAAGGAGGGCTGCTTGACTTAAACTATGTGATGAAGACAGATTAATCTGTAAAGAAAGAGCTATTTACAATTCGCTCATAGAGCGGTTTTCATTTGAGTGTCGAAAGTAATTAGACAATTACTTTGGTTTTGGTTTTGGTTTTACTACGATTTGAGATTGGCTGAGTAGTCTAATTGGTAAGTAATTGGTTTGGTTTTGGTTTTACGACACTCAATTGAAAACCGCTCTAACGCGTATGCCTCATTTCGCTTAAAACTGTGCAGAGTGCCTGTGTTTAGTGTGCCAAGCACCAAGGAATCGTCATTGTTTTAACATCAACCAAAGATTACCTTTCAGCGAAAGGCCGGCCATTAGCCCAAGCGCTGAGTCTTCCTCGTCTCTGTCAAATCCCTGATTCAGTGGAAAGCTCAAACACAACACTGAACTGGATCCAAGAACCTCTCGACTACAACCAAGGAACTTGGTGAGACGATCGAAGTTTGTGTAGTCGCCGACGGTTACCTCTGGTGATGAAAGAGAGTAACGTGACAAGAAACGTCACTACAACGTCCCGGTTGTTCTAGTCTTGTAGACTAAGGTTGTGTTTTCACTAGGACAATTTTGGCTAGAAAAAGTCGGAAAAGTCCGGAAATGCAGTGAAAACAGTTCGTCTTGAGTTTAGCGAGTTAAAAATGCAAGCTGTTTTCACCAGAAAAAACAAGCAATTTTCTCGCCAATATGACCGGAAATTCACGCCAAGTTATACTACCTCGCGAGATGGTATTACTTGTCCTGGCGAGTGCCGCAGCCAATCACATTCTGCATAGTGACAGACGCCTGCCAAAGAATCTGGCAATAGTATTTACCAGACGCTCATATCGCAGTTCAGTGTGCGAAACTGAACTTTTAAAACAGTAGACGAGTTCAACAGTCCTTCTCATTTATTTCGGTTTACCATTCCAACGGTCCCATTAGCTTCTCCAGTTCCTCGGCCAGGACCCTACCTATGACACGGCGTCGCCGTGCAGAACGAGTTCCTGCATTACAACATTTTGTCGCATCTTCCTCATTTCTGGGGACATAAACTGCATCGTCTGGAAGAAATGCCTTCTCCCTCGCATAAATATAGCTAGAAAAGCGCTTCCTCTCTCAGCCATTTTTGAAAGTTGCGCGCTTTCGTAATTTGAATCTTCTGGGTTAAATTTCAATTGAAAACAGATGTCACGTTTAACTACCTCATTACATGAAATTTTCGCGACACCTTAATTTCGTGATTTTGAGGTTCGCATATTTCGCGACACCTTAATTTCGCGATTTTGCCAAAATTTTTCATTTTGACTCACTTTAATTTCGCGTTTTTGAGTGAGACACACTTTATTTCTTTGTCAATGTTATTTAACATGTCCCTGAATTTGATCAAACAACTTAATCAACAATGTCCAAATAAAGAGAAATGCAACTGATTATGTAAACAGTAACAAGAAAGATGTTCTCACAGTGTCTACAAGGCACGGTTTGTAGTTCATGCTTGAATTAAAGTCACGTTTTTAGTGGTCAATTGACCTCATTATCCACGTACATTAAATATTCCTTTCTGCAGACTCCCAAGAGAAAGGTGTTGCCGTTTAGTTTCACGACTGATGCTGTTTAACTGTTTGCGTAAATGTCTTGATACGGATCAACAGGCGGTAGTACTTCTTTTCCAGAGGCGACAGTAAGAATGGAGGCATCTACCAAGAACGTTGAAGCAATTGAAAGGTTTAAGCAACTAGTCGAACAGCCCTACAAGGAGCCAGTAAATGGATAGTTTGAGGATTGTACAAAAGAAGTGCTATCTGGAGTGGAGACGGAAAGTAGTAGAGATGAAGAGGACGTGAACATTACCACAGAATAGTTCAAAATGATTGTTACAAACGTGTGTAATGGTAATAAAGTCGCTTTTTTAATTATTGACATAATGTGAGTCACTTAATTTTTGCGTCCTGTTAATTTCGCGACATATAATTTACGCGTCACTTAAATTTCGCGATTTCTTTTAAATCGCGAAATTCGCGAAATTAACGTGTCGCGAAAATTTCATGTAATGAGGTAGTAAATGTTGGTCTGTAAACAAACACCTAGAAAGAATGTTCAGCTAGTTAATCGGCCTAGTGAAAACGCAGCCTAAGGCCAATTCCAAGCGTCGTCCTACTGCTGTGCCGAATTAAATTCAAGAATTAAATTCGACTTAAGCGTGGTAGTAGCACGACGATTGAAACCATTCAGGTCGACAGGCTGAATCAAGTTCGGCACGACTGTTTAGCAGGGCAGATCTTGCCGTGCCGCACGGCAGTAGCGCAACTTGGTTTCAAACTGTGTGTTCTTGCCATGCCGAATTGAATTCATAGCCTTCTGCATCAGCTGCCGTTGCTTTCTAGCATTTAAAATAGTCTTCAGCAAAGCAAACTTCTTCCGAACCTTCGACGCTACTAAATCAGATTCGATGTTTGACACCACTACCGTTCTTTTCAATGCCACTGCCGAGCCAAATTCATATGAGTTCGACACGGCAACAGCACGACGTTTAGGCCAGGCCTAAGGGCCCTGTTTTCATGAAGGTAGGGCTACTAGTTATCTTGGATCTAAAGGCCTAAGATAGCCCCGACTTATAAACAGAACTTTAAGATAGGGTCTCTCAATTGCGAGGACAACTCAGGCGTCACAACTAGAAAATAAAACTCTCAAAATCAACTATAAATAATCCCGCTCAAGGAGACAGTAGCGGCCAACCTAATATCAAGAATTCTCTCCCAAAAACCGGCCCACTGCTCGCAAATTATGTACTTACAAGGGAAAGTCGTAAACGTAAGTAGGATGCTTTTGTACTAATGTTATTATATTTAGTCGGCATTTTGTTCACATTTCGCGTGTTTTAGCCCCACTAAAGCTGTCCCAGCCAGGTCTTCGAGTTATCTAAAACGAGCCGTTTCAAGCGCAAAACACAATCCGGACACTAGAAGGATCACAATAGCAGTCTTAGCAATGGATAGAGGATAATACCTTGGCTTCCTGTGAAGGAAGAATTTGAGACTTAAGACTTCTCTAGATCTAGGCATGCCAGGCTTTACGTGAATCACTGTTGACTTTTATGCTGATAGAACTTCGCCACAATATTGAATTCACGAGAAAGGTGTCTAAAATTAACACGCATGAAGTACCCCTTAGAGTTGAAGGTGGCTGGAAAATAAATCAGCTTAAAAAAGCTCCAGCTAAACTATGAAATTTTTCCCTTTTTCGTAATCTGCTAGGCAGCTATAGCTATATAATTTACATGTTAATATGCGACATATATGATGCTATTCAATTACCTTCAGATACTTTTGGCGGCCACTGAAGAGGGAAATAAAAGTGGATTGTTCCTTGGTGCAAGTTTTCATCTATGACAACGTAATTCTCGAGTTGCCTGTATTCCATTTCAATGCGAACTTCCTTGTTTCCTTCCGGAAAGCCTGCTTTGAAAAATGTGATCGCCAGAGTTTTCGTATCGTGCTCAAACTCGCTTTGAATATTTCCACTTTCAAAGTCGGGTGCATTTTCATCACTAGACCAATGTCGTATGTAGGTTCCGCGATCGAAGAAACTTCCAAAGCTAAAGGAAGTAGCTTGCAGCACTTGTCTTGTCCCGTCCGATTTGTATTTGAAAGTGTTTTTGGCGGATTCACCAGATTCCAACCAGAATGGATCTCCACGACGACAGATAGAGGAACACCACTGTCGCCGAAGATGCTCGAAAAACTTTCCCAAGTAGCCGTGATCTCTCGTCTTCAACTTGATGTTTATGTTTCTAGCATTATTTCTAGAGTCCGTTACCGGTTGATGGGCTTTCTCCACTTGAAAATTATTAGCTCGCAAATAATTTTCGACCTCTTCAAGGCTACTGTGACTTCCTTGATTACTGCTTGTTGGAATGCGATCTTCCCAGATGTTTACGTTCAGTACGATGTCTTTCGGTTTAGACGGAAATTTTTGCTTCGGGCCTTGAGTTCGACGATTCGCCATGCTAATACATACACCCAGTTTGACAAGAGAGAGTTTAAAATATTCTCAAACAAGGTGCAATATACATGAGCGATCACGACGTTCGTCCTGTTTGTTTCAGTGTAACCGTAGAATTGAAGCGAAAATACTTTAAATATATACCGAAGTTGCAAGTTAAGCACATTCAAAGTGTTCACGATACTGCGCAGACTCAAAGCAATTAGCGTCAATTCCTGGAAGACGTAGAGAAGACGAGAGTGCTTTCTCGGAAATCACATGATTTGCATGCAAACTAGGTCGACAGAAACAATACGATTTTCGAAGAGAAAACAACGTTTCTCAGAAATATAAACGATAGACTAGGTTTCTACTAGTAAGATTATCATTAATTCAGCATTTTTTTTTTTCAGTTGAATCACGTTTCAATCCCACGAAAAAGATTCAAGTGAAGTTTGTTGATCAAAAATTTACGCGGCTTCCGTGACGCAGATTTCACCTTTCTTTCAGTTTCTCGTGTCATTTATCAGATTTATAAGTAACACTGATATGAAACGGGTTCAAATGGAGCATACTTGTAAACTACAGCTTGAAAATAATTTGGCTTTCGCAATCATTTATAATAATACGCATGCACGCGATTTGCGATGCTTTTATTAGACTGGTCATTCTTGAATATTGCGAAGTTCTAGTCACGCAACTGACTGGTCATGCGAAGGATATAGGACAATATACTTGTTTAGAAATGCCCAAAACATAACCGACGTAATACTGAGAAGGGCACTTGCTTGAAACAAGAATTTTTTTTCTTATTAGCTGAACGTCTCCAAACTAGTCCATAGTACAAATAACTAGACCTTGAATAATTTGCACGCCGAGACAAATCTTGAATAATGAACAGTCTTCGAATGACTGAGCAGCAGGACATGGGGATTATTATTGTTACGGAGAATACTGCGTTCAATTGATCACGAGTTCTGCAAGAAACCATCAACCTCCATCTAACTATGACATTGAACCTAACCCTGAGTTGCAGAGAAGTCTTTTGACAACGCAAGACGACGTACTGGTAAAGTTACGGGACCTCTTTCTGTAAGATGCTCGTGCCAGACGTTACATCAGAACTGAATGCACGGCTGCCACTACGGCGGAAGGGCTGGTTTATGGCTGCTGGTTGTTTTTTACCAGTTTGCAAGCGCGCACGATGGGCTTGAACGGAATCGAACAGAGTGAATCACTTTCAGGTCTTATTTTAAAAGTACACTGTAAATTTTATTCCAATAACAGTCAGCTATGACGTCAGTGCTCTAAGCAAATTCCTACTTATCCCCAGTATCATTTTGATCTGAAGACAACACAACTTTTCAATAAATGTTGTGGATGAAAGCATCTATACCTACACAACTAAAACGATAGATAGTTCGGCCTGCAAGTATCGGAAAGGGCAAATTTATTAAGTCATATATAAAGGAGGTTTTAGATTTAACCAACACAATGTAATCCTGGCAATCCTATATGACGCATGGCTTAACCCTGTACTGTTATTTCTTAAATTCCTCGATCCTGTTAGTTTTGTCATGGTTAAATCATAGTCTCCAATTCAATTCAGTTCAAGTCTAAAATTGAACTCGACCATTTTGTCGACGACCCGCAATTTGTGATGCGTCCATATTGTATACTAAAAGAAAGAAGAATAAATTTAGAGAACATTACACTTATTTGTTAGCGTAACAACTCTTACAAAGCGTGTAGAATTTACACAAGCTGATAGGAACAAATGTGGCGTGGTAATTTTTATATTCATACTACAAAAAAAGTGCCCAGTCCTTCCCGTCCTTCGGTTACTATGCTGGCTCACTAAATCCATCGTCAGTATTTTTCCCCGCCTTGGAAAAGAAATTCCTCAACCAATTTTCCACGTCTTTTTCGTTGGTTTTCCTCCATTGTATGTTTATTTTGACTGATTCAATTGAGAGGCTAACACTCCATGGCGTGGGTCCATCTTTATTCACGCTGTTCACAAAATTAACGAGCTGCAAGAACGAAACAAAATGTTGGGTTATTTCCCTTATTAACAACTGGCGTTAAGTTGAAGTTAACGCGCGCTCCCATTGGCTGATATATGGCCAAGTGGCAATGGCTAAATCTAATTGTTAAGCAATTGTCGCCCGCTGTCCCTCTAACCGCAAGTTACTTTGACTTCTCCTTGACATATAACTTTACTCTAAACTCCAGACCAAGATTGCTCGAAAGGTGGATATCGCTATCCACCGGATAAATCAGCGTGGTTTGTTTTGTCAACACTTATCCGCTGGACAGCCATAGCGATTTATCCAATGATCTAGTTTTCAATAATGCCAATTATATTATTAGCGCGACGACTGTAGAGATCTAACCCCATTCCTGGTGAAGCAAGCCAACGTGATACCTTATTTTTTGTTTAAGATTCACATCGGTTTTAAACGTTAACGCTTCAATATCACTTGGTGCAGATAAAGGAACAACAGAAAGGTTCATTCATAATGTTCATGTTTACCGGATTATCCCAGATAGAACATTCGCACATTACAAATCCCGTCCATTGCAATTCCTTGCTTACTTTTATTGTCAAGTTTTTCCTTCAGACAAAAGTGATATTAATTGGGCTTAATTAATTTTTTTTTTTTTTCACCTGTTGTAGCTCAAATTCTGTAGAGAATCTTCTGGACACATAAGAAATAAGGCGACGTAAAGCGTTGTAAGGACCACCATATCTGATAATAATGATAAAGAAAATCTATATTACTATAATGGGAAATGTATCAACATTTCTTGCACGGGAAACTGGCTGAAGGTAAAAAGGAGAACTTTGATTGGTCCCGTCCTCGGAGACTCAGGGGCAGTTATTGGGGCGGGGAAAACTCTAAACTGGCGAGAATATAAATATGGGCGAAGAAAAGTCTCTCGTTCTTGACTTTTCTTCGCCCGAATTTTGTTTTCTCGCTCGTTAAACTTTAGACTTTTACCCGTCCCCACTAACTGCTCCTGGGTCTCCAAGACCGGATGGATTGGTCAAAGTGGTTTGAATTTTGCAATGCAGCCGAGACAGCTAAAAAACGGTTTGTTGTCAGATAGAAATCTCTTGTCGTTTGGCGTATCAATTTCACGAAAGATATCTGAAAAACAAGAATAAATACTTAATTCTGGCGCAAGTGTCTGGCGAGAGTGGATAGCAGTGTGTATTGATCAGTATATATACTTTAAAATGACCCAATTTTAATAATGTATTATTGAACCCGAGCTTGTCCAGTCCGTGATAGAGAATAATTACATTATCATTCAGCATGTATGAGGCAATTTTGGAGCAATTCTGCCCGAAATTGCCTCTCAGCCACGTTGGATTACATTGTGATGAAAATGAGAAAAATTAACCGTGAAAAGAGCCATTCTCCAAAACAGAACTCACACTAAATCAATATAAACATTCGTACAAATCATCTCAACCATTGCACTGAACATTTATTCATGGCTGATTAAGGCAAACCATCCGAGAGAATAAACCCATAGCATTTACCACCCTTAAAGATTTGTTATTGTTTGCACGCCTATTTTATCGATACATGGTCAATATATTGCATGTAGGTGTAGTACTCACACTTTTGATATTTTTTCCCATTTTAACTGAAAGAAATTCCACGCCACGTTTGCTCCGAGCTCATTAGTGTCAGTAATGTAATGCATGACATAAGAAAGGTAGCTAGGCCCGATTTTTGAAGGATCCAAGGCGTATTCCAAGTACCTGTAATTAAAAAAATTAACATTAAGTGAAAGGGAAATAGAAAAAATATATATAAAAAATAGAGCAAGGTCGTTTGAAAAAATGTAACACGGACCATGGCATTTTTCTACAATGCAAGGTCGCAAAATTGAAATTCTGAGCGCTTTGGTGTTTAAGCACGCTTTTCCCCCGATCAAAAGTGCTTATGCTTTTTTGGAGCCAATTTACGATAATCTTGCCGACTCTTCTTGGTATTTATATAGCTTGTGTCTGTAGCTAATATAACACATTCTCTGATTCAGTTTGCTGTGCGCGATTTGTTAGAAACGTTATCGTTCCAGGACACCTAAGCACGCTTTTCAGCCAATCAAAATCAATGTTTCCGTCCTGACATTGTAAACATCGCTTGGAATACGCGTCATACAGCGGGTTTTCATGGTATGTCAGTTAAATTACGTTATTTCTGATATTTACTATGTTGTGTTGTGTTTTTATCTGTAATGTCATGGTCAAGTCATGTTACCTAATTGGCTGCTGACTTCAGTGTTACAAAAAACCCCTTGCTCCGGATCAAAATGAAAACGTGAGCTGCTACTTATCAAGCAAGATTGAGGTTTTTGGGGCGCAAAATCCCGCTGTTGGGCGCTTTAAATTCAATCTGTCGCTAATTTCTCGCAGTCTATTGATAAACCCTCGACTGTAAAACACTCATCTTCTCCCTATTAATTAGGCTTGTATATGCACAAAAAATGAGACCGGAATTGGCCAGAGATCTAAAGAGATCAGCTGGTTTGCTCAAGAAAACTGTCAATCAATATCACACGCAAAGTGACCGCCTCTTGCCTTTCTATGATCCACGGTTCCTGAGACCCTGCCATAGCTTGGAGAAGTATAAGCTTATCTGATACAACATCAGTACTCTTAAATTGATTGTAGGCAAAGTCCCACTCCTTCTCACCACCTGTTACTATTCCAAAATGATAAACCGACGACTTTAGATCTGGTGGTACTCTGCAACAGAGAAAACATACAGGTTATGTTTTTTTAGTAACCACGTTAGAGCGGTTTTTATTTGAGTGTCGAAAGAAATTTGCATTTGTTTCAGTTTTGCATTGCCACGCTTAGCGATTTGGCTTAAAAAACTCGCGCCACTCTGTCATCCAATCAGAAGTAAAACCAAATGAAGTGGCCAATCACGAAGGACACAGACCATCCTATGAACCAATCAAATCCCGACGTAAATACTTGTAGCTGACGCGAAGCGCAGGAAAACGTGCGAGCGAGTTAGGAACACTTCACGGATCTACAAGTGTTCTTATGATCACGTGCTTTCCTGCCGACATCTATAATCAGTTAGATTAGTTCTACTTACGACTTATTCTCTTCCATCCACTGTCGAAACATTTGTGTCATATTTCCCAGACATGACTGAACACCAGCCGCACAATTAGCGTCAATTAAAAGAGTTCTTTGAAATCTGAAAAGACGCATACAAAGGTTTGTACAACTTCCAAGTCACGTAATCGATAATTAATTGAAGTTATTGAAACAAACATAGTGTATATTGCTTTTTTTTCGCATATCGTCCTAGGTTTAATAACATTTTCGATGTAATAGTTACATTCGAACTCTCCATTGATAATGTTCCGATTGTACAAGTTTCCTTTGTGAAATCGCTTGGAGTATATATCAATGAAAATCCAACGTGGCATTCCCACATTGATAAACTGTGTAAAAAGATCGCTTCTGCAATCGGAGCCATAAAGCGAGTTAAGCCATTTGTGCCTCAGTCTACCCTGCTCTGCATATACAATTCACTAGTTCAACCTCACTTTGATTTCTGCAACCTGGTCTGGGGTAACTGTGGCAAAACATTATCTAACAAGTTACAAAAAGTACAAAACCGCGCTGCACGAGTAATAAGTTGTGGTAACAAAATTTGGTAACGTGAAATGCATCAAATTATGCTTGGCTGAGGGACTCGGTTAACAAACTTGTTGTTCCCTTTCCGCGGAGAATTAACTACATGAAAAATAGTTTTAGTTACGGCGGCGCAACCCTTTGGAACAGCTTACCCTGTAACATTAGAGAGTTTGGTTCATTAAATCAATTTAAAAGCTTTCTCCATCATAATTTTTAAACACACGGCATTCAAGGAAATCAGGTTTATAAGTAGAATACTGTTGTAAGTTAAAATAATATTGGGATTAGGATCTTAGACATTTTATTGGAATTTATTGTACCTGATGAATTTTTTTTACCGTGTATAAATAATGATTAAAGATCAAAGATTAAAGACTAAGTGAAAAAATAATAGACGAGCGAAACAACAAGACCACATACTTTTCCAAAAGGGTTCCTTGGTCTTTCAACCCAAGTTTGTCGTATTGAGGTTTTGTTAAATATGCCACGTATCTCTGGTAAAAGAATATAATGAAAGCAGTACATAAACCTTCATGTTGCAATCAAGACAGTGTTTCAGGGAAAAAATTACAAGAATGGATTGGGTGGCTAGTCACCCCTCTTTTAGAGAAGCAAAAAATTGGAAAAAAAAATTAAAACGATTGTGTATATTATCATGACAGAAATAAAGGCAAACACTTTGCACAGGTTCGTCACTGCAAAAACAAATAAATTTTTTTCTCACTTAAATAGTTTTGGCATTGCTTGTATTTCTGGTGTAACAGTTTTCAATTAGGTTCCAATTCTCAAATTGAAGCATTTTTGGGGCGTGCCCCATTGATTCTGCAATCCCAAGGTACTAGCCACCCTCCCCCCTCCCCCACACACACCTCTCCTTGAACAATCCTGTATACGCCCCTGTGTTTATATTGCACGCATGCAATTTCATTTACTACTACTAAAATACTAATAATACATCAGCTTCGAAACACGGGGAGTCCTAACTGTAACGATCTTTGGATATCTGATGTTTATTAGCATAGATTTTTAGGATTTCATTTCTCCGTTTCTCCTAGTTTTAAATTCCACTAAGAAGACATATCAAACAATCAGAGCTTGACCCCATTTCCAAACATCTCGAAGTTTCGTGAAAAACTCCTGTGCGCGTTGATTTTTCAACTCTTTTCTTGGTGTTGCGAAATGTGGTCAAACACGGTCACCCGTGTTTGATATATCACGTACACACTCCCCTTTAATACTGAGAAATCAAATTACTCCTGTGATATTTCACCGCTGAACACCAATCGAAAGCGTTACACATCTGGTAGATATCTGACACCTATTATTACCTGTACATATTTGTAAGTTGGTCTTGTGGAAGGAAGAATTTCCAGTATTTTTGAAAATTTCCTCATTGCCGATAACATGGGAACATAGTCTTCTTCTTTGGTCAGATAACTTGATATACTCAGCGGTTTCGTGTGATTCAGTAGGTTGGCTCTAAAAGGCGAATATGTATTTTCATATTTATTCGAAGGAACAATGTCAATTCATTCTATTAGCCTTGTACTTTATGCTCAATGAAGACAGAAAAAACCTGAATGTAGCCATTAATTGTTACAGATTGTTTAGCTAAGAGCCTGTCGAGCCTAATCTTTGAAACAGGTTTTCCTTTAGAAATAAAAACAAATTAGTTTTTTACTCCATAAGGCGAGTATATTCTGTGGAAGTCGGTAATTTCAAATAGACTGAACATTCGACTGGAAAATTCTGCATAAATAATGAAATTAGCAAACTAGAAAGAGGGATTCATAAATATTATGACTAAAAATAAAATAAAAAATATACTGGGTAATGTAGAAGTACGATCAGCGTCCATTTATAATGTTAGCAGTATGTCATAGGAAATATTGCGTGGAATTAATACCTTGCCAAGTTAAAGGAGTCATCTATGAGCCCAGCGCGGTCTGTGGCGTTAAAAACCTGCAAAAAGAGTTTCATTAATGCAATATCCATGCCAGGCCTTAATTATTTTGACATTTTTTTCGGTAGGGGTAAAAATATGATAGAGTGAATAATCACCTGAGCGACAACTGTTCAACTAAGTGGTGCGTTATCTGACTGACTGGCTGACTAGCTGACTGACTGGCTGACTAGCTGACTGACTGGCTGACTGACTCACTGACTTACTGACTGACCGACAGAGAGATAGGCACACTGATTGCCTGACCGACTGACCAGTATAGTGGAGTAGTACAGAATATCGTTATTAAGCTTTGCTCTCCAGAGAGAGGTACTAACACGAACAACTGTAATGGTAAAAAAGGCTTCTTAACACAAAAGTCATTATACAAATTACTAAATCATTAATGGCTTACATTTGTGGTCACGATATCCTTTCTTTTTTGGGACATTACATGAACGCCGTACTTACTAATCATTTCACAAGGTTTATCATTTAGAGAATGATTGAAAAATAGATTCCTGATCTTGTAGTTTCAGGTAAAACTGCCATCATATCACTGCTACTCATCAATGTCACAGCTTTTTCACCTTGTGGTAATACTGCAGCTGCTCGACCAAGGCGTCCCAGTTCTTCTCCTCATAATTAACTCGGTAGAACCCAGTCTGTCCCACGTTTCCTTTAATCCATCCATTTCCATCCCAGTTTAATTGAACTGTATGAAAAACATGAGAACAACATCGCTGGATAGGTATTGGTTGATAGACAACAATTCAGTATAATGCATACACTAAATATCTTCGCCATTCATGTTTAGTCAGCAGGGCCAGTCTTATTTTAATTAAATTATTGGCCATTACGGGCTCGAGATTGTTATGAAGCGGTAGTAGAATTTTAAATAAATTTCTTTCAAATTGCAATTTCCAACTATTTCTCTACATTTTGAGAAGTTTTAACTTGTTGTTTGAAACTTGCAACTGTCAATTGTCATCGGTTCAATGAAAAATGTTGAGGTTTGAAAAGTCACATAGCGGTCAACTTTCTTCCTTAGTCAATTCTTGGGGAGCTGAATAATCCAGTAATATCTCTAAATCTTTCCCGAAACATTGGAGAAGCGAGAAAATGTTGCCATTATGTGGACGACCTCCAGGAACTGCACAATAATGGCTAATAGTCTACGATAGCTCAGCAAATCAGATTGCAGCATTTGCAGAATTCTACTAATTATTGTATAGTGACTAGGAGCTTTTTATAAAACGATAAAGAAAAATTGATAACATACACGTGAACAATCTTTATTTGAAAGTAAATTCTAAACACATTTATACTGAGGTACGTGATATGTTGGCGGGCCAATAATTGTCTTTGAAAGTTTATAGAAGTTACCACGCAGTACCGAAAAAAAAAAAAAGATGTCAGCATCACTGAAAAGTATCGGGTCTTTTCTAAAAGAGCGTTATGTACGTTATATTGCCCCAATGAAATGCACAATCGTGTACACATCCAAAACTCATATTTTACCTGATTTATCGTCTATTATCAAGGGCGTAGTCTCGCTTGGAGGAATGGCGGACTTCTTATCTCCCTTGTAACAGGTAAATGGAATCACCCACTTGTAACTGTAAAAAAATGCGATGATAAATTGACGTCTAAATTATGTCAAGTTATAATAAGCTACCACAGGCAGTTTGACAGGGAATAAAAATTGAAAAAAAAAAAACGACGAAAAAAGCGATGAAACAAAAAAACTAAATACGTGACTCAGTTCAGTTTTTAAATATCCTTTGAAATTGCTGAAGAATGTTCCGTTACATAAATAAAAAAAATTATCCGGGTCTTGGATTAAAAGGGCACAAGTTAACGTTCAATTTGTGAATCAGTATGTTGAATTAATTTTGAAGTATTCAAGCGTTCAGTTTTTTTTTAAATTTTTACCTGGTTTAATTTCTGCTATTCAGTCTCCAGTTTATCAATTATAATCTCAAGTATTAAACACTAGATAATAAAAAGGAGAGAAACAAGTATAGTCCTATATATGGAGGGCTGCAAACTCGTGTAATAGGTTTTACTCGAGACTCTAAGTTATCTTAAATGTTGTATTTTGTCAAAGTACAATGGACTACAGTCCTGTCTTACTCATATGGGGAGGTTGAATAGTTTGCACTTGGATCTTTGTAATACAGAAAGCGATCTTGAGTTGCTTCATATGTATTTGGTTTACTGGACGCTGCTATGGTAACTACAGGGTATCCCATCTGCAGTGTCAATGTGTTCATTATGTCTCGCACGTTTGTTCGTTTTCCAGCAGCTGTACTAGCCTACGGCAAAGATCAAACCATGCACTGAGCTATTATCATTTTAATTATTCAGTTATCTTTTTTAACATACGCGTCTGATGCAGCTCGGCTTAAAGGAGCTCAGTCACGGTATTTTGAGTCACTTTGGCCACATACAAAATTACCTTTAAATGGTAGGAAACCTGAAAATAACAGTTTAATAAGATAGAAAAACACCAAAGAGATAATGATCAACCATAAAGGAACAAGGATGGCTAAGGATGAAGAAGATTAACACGGATTACAAACGACGAATTTGAAAAATTGAGGCTAAACTTTTCAATATGCACAAACCGTGCCTGAGCTTCGTTATCAAGAGGTTTCAAAAGCAGCAACTGCTTGTTCAGCATCAATACTAGATAAAGAAATTGATTAAACATCTCATTCATGTTATATTTACCAAATAGAAGGTGGTACTCTTTGTTCTCTTTAAGTAAGAGAAAAAATGTACCGTGTTTCTATTTAATAATAGAGTGTTTCTGTCTAAGAACTATCGGCTGATGGCTGCCCCGCGGAAATTTGATCAAATTTCCAAGGGGCAACTATCACACCCACATCAACACTCTGTTGTCTTTATTGTTCACCACTAAATTTTCTTCCGCGGGCCAGGTCAAAAATAATATTGAATTATTTTCAACTTTTTTAAAAGAAAGGCGTGAAATCCAAATGCAAAATTTGAAAAAGAAAACAGACAAATTACGTCTTTCAATTTTTTTTTTCTATAAGCCCGCTTATCCACAGAAAAAAGTTTCACAGACGAGTACTATCCGTCCATCCGGGTATTTTCCGCCTTAACACTATCGCGTCACGTGATCAATTTAAACCAATAAGAATCGGACAAAATTTAGTGGTAAACTATAATGAGTTATAGAAACACGAGTGGAAGTTTGGAAGAACGAGAAATGATATGCTGTGTGTTTCGACAACTTTTCGAATTCTCCCAAACTTCCACGGGTGTTTCTATTGGGCAATTAGATTATGAGCTCGAGATTTCTATAGAACGTGATAGAACGCTAATAGATTTATGCTAATAAACAATTAGATTATGAGCTCGAGATTTCTATCACGTATAGAAATCGAGAGCGAATAATCTAAATGTTTTAGTATAAATCTGCTAGTCGTTCAAAACTTGATCTAAATCCTCCTCACAGACACTTCGAAAACGCCAAGAAGCGGCCGTCATTTTGTTAACAAGGGTACTCTGCTACGCTTCTCACTATCTATCACAGAATAGATAGTGAGTAGCGCAGCCAATCAGAGAACGACATTCGTGATAGAACGCTAGTAGATTTCTACTAATCTGTGATATATAGTGAGTAGCGTAGTAGCGTGCCCTTGTTAACAAAATGACGGCCACTTCTTGGCGTTTTTGAAGTGTCTGTGGAGAGGACTTAGATAAAGTTTTGAACGACTAATAGATTTATACTAAAACAATTAGATTATTCGATTATTTTCAAGACAGGCGGCATGGCCGAGTGGTTTAGGGCGCTGGATTTGAAATATGTAGGTCCCTGGTTCAAATCCTTCACCCTACCGCTATCCGGATTTGTTCTCGGCAGTCCTGAGTTCAACTCCTCGACCGCGTTGTGTAAATACTAACTGGTCAGCCACCAGTTGGCATCCTTAATAATTTGTGTTCTATTTGCAACATTCGTTTGTTTATTTAGAGTGTCAGTCAATTACATTTGACACTTAAATAAAGTTTTTTTTTTACGGTGCACACTCAGCTACAATAGCGTATACAGCAGCTATATTTTAAAAAGGGATTTTCCAAGAGCTAGGTATATTTATTTTACTGAAAAATAGCTCACTTCTTGGTTTGTAGAAATTTTTCCAGGGCTTGATAAAGTAATACCCTTCAAAGCATTAGGTATCGAGGGTCTCGCTGCAAACAATACTAAACTGAGATACTAAAGAAAGACAAAGTAAAGAGCTTGAAGGCAGTTACAGTAAAACACACCTCCGTCATTGCATCCCAAAGATCATTTGTTTCAGCATTACCGTAGGCATGTTTGGTGAGATATCTCTAGAAAGAAATTAATGAACAAACGTTGTTGTCAAATTCAACTGACTATTGCAATGACAGATCTAGACGGGACAACATGGGACAGCCTTCTCGCTTCTGCAAAAAAAATACGCACTCCCTTTTCCATAAAGAAAATGCCCACTTTTGCTCCCACTGTAGTTTCAACCACCACTTTGAGAACTTCCAGGTCCGTAGCTCATGATAGCTACGTTCTACTTTTTTTTACTACCAAAGAAAAAGTCCCAAGTTTAAGCAGTATTACAAAGTTTAAAGATATATATTTCTGAAGCAAAAAAAATGCAACTTGTAATATTTTCATTCCACTTTGAATTTTTTCAAACACAGTTCTTGAATAAATTTCGACGTCGAGTTTTTAGTGCTTTTATGAAGAGAGCATCATATTGGAGCGACCATACTACGTAAAAGAGCCAGACGAAGGGTGCAAGTCAGGTAATTATATATATATATATATATATATATATATATATATATATATACTTTAAGATAAGTCTGAGAACTATGGTCGGTTAAAATGAGGCGGCAACTTATCAACAATGAAGAGCACCCTAATGATAAAGAACATTATGTTATTATTTCCACAACATAATCTTATTCTAAGTTGCTCAAGTCATTGTTCATTTCTTGTGGGTGAAGAGTAAAAGACGCACCTTTAGTCCGTCGCGGAATATGGAGTTCCCCAAAACATAATGAAGCATCAATAGAATTGACGCACCCTGACAATAAAGGATAACTCAAACATTAGTCGCAAGATTTGCTTAACGATTGGAATACTGATGAGACACCTAAAAATACAAATTATTGCGTAGAAATACTGCACAAAGCCTGTAAAACGAGTTACGTTGATGCGGGAGTTCTCATCAATATCAGTGCTAATTTACACGGTAAATTCAAAAGATCTGTTTTGTTCAGTCGCAAAGTGCCAATCCAGAAACTTGATATGTTATAATCTATATCTGTTTTATTTGGGTTATTGTCGTAAATATCAGATATAATTCATGTTGTTTCCTACACTCCGATACACTGTACGTTTACCTTTTTGTATGAAATGGCGTCAAATATCTCTCCGATTCTTTTAGGATCCTCAACAGGAATCCTGACGGCATGAGAGTTTGCTAATCCATCAAGTTCCAAAGAGTCTTGCACTGCTCGAGCGATAAACTGGTCGATCTATAAATAGAAGGAAGTAATTTGTCAGACATGGTAATTAATATAGGGTCTCTTCAGATGAGCCCGGTCAACCGGACTGGCTCGGTTTCCTAGATCTCGCCTCGCCACTCTTTACTTCGTAAA
Organism: Orbicella faveolata; assembly: GCF_042242905.1. NCBI lineage: Eukaryota > Metazoa > Cnidaria > Anthozoa > Scleractinia > Merulinidae > Orbicella > Orbicella faveolata. Next base: position 38,986,018 of record NW_028301536.1, on the reverse strand, counting down.
AATTTCGATGTGTTCATATTAGAGGCCGGGCTGGCCCGGTTACCGAGATCTCGGCTTTTGCGACCGAGATCTCGGTGACCGGGATTAGAATTTTCCCATATGAACACTCCAGCCTGGGACGAAACCTTTTCGGCAAAATAGCTTCGCTTTCGGAACATAGCGGCCAAAATGGCATAATTTTTGTCTTGTAAGTATGTCCACTTCAAAAACATGCGAATTAGCTTTATTAGTAAAGATGCAAGAGTCCACAAAGCTACGACAGCCGCGAACGGTACAAGTTTATGTTGCACCATTTTGGTTTTGTTTCTTGGATTTCATCCCGGTCGACCGGGCTGAAATTTCCCATATGAACAGACCACAAAATTCGTCCCGGTAACCGAGCCAGCCCGGTTGTCGGGCTCATATGAAGAGGCCCTAAATCACGCGGTTGAGTGCAGTGCTGACTCAAGAAAATATTTTTGTTTGCTGTTCATGGAAAACAAAAATTGCACTTTTACTTGCATGTTGTTTCATAGAACTGAAAAAAAAATCAGTATAACTGTCCAAGGTTCTCTAGACAGTTCTGATTTTGTACTTCAAGTATACCTAATAATACTGATTTTGGCTTAAAATCCTGTCGACCCACCGTGATATCATTTGATGTTATAACTGAGATCCGCCTGATCGTGTGCTATTTGGGAAGAATTTGACTGACTCGTGATAAGTTATAAGAATCCCGTTATAATGATTTGATTCTTATTCTCACATGCCCGGGTGCATTTTCTAATCATGTACTTACAATTTTCCAGTCAGGATGAATATGGTCTATTCCAATAGCACTGACGTAACTTGCAAAACCCTCATTTAGCCAAAGATCAGTCCACCATTCCATGGTGACGATGTTACCGAACCACTGAAAAATATGAAGTAAAATAAAATAAAATGCAAGTTAGGGAAAATACTATGGTACGACGTTTCAAAAAAAGGTCTGAATGTGAACTAGGTACGACACTGCAATAAGCCAACTCAACTAGTTAAGCTTTATAGTGATTTTGGATGACAAGCTACTGTGTGTATTTTGAATTAATTTGTATATATATTTTACTGACTGCAGTACATATAGACGTTGCCTCGCCTTGTCTTGTCAAGGAGCCAGCTGAAATTGTGTCGTACAGGTTAAAGGCGCACTGTTTTCGGGATGTTGTTGCCCGTCGTTGCACGTGAACAGAGCATGACTGTAGGTGTTGTGATATTGCGCGCCGGTTGGCTTCAGACTGTCTTTTCGTTCTCGCCCATGGGAATGTAAGTTCTAACTTCACACGCTAAGGCATGACCGCATGAATTCGAAGATTGTAAAGCAAAACTTACCTGATGCCCTACTTCGTGTGCGACTAGTTTTGCGATGCCTTCTTTGGACGATGACGACGTTTCTCCTTCCTTCAACAACAATTTTGTTTCGCGATATTTGATGAGACCCCAGTTTTCCATACCTGAAGGTCCAAATGCTGGCAAAGCAATCCCATCTGCAGGAGAGAGTTGTTACGTCAATATCATAAACGTGTTTTACACACAAAGTTATTCAAAAAGCTAAGTTCTATTCTCTTTCCTTCTCAAGGCCGAATAGAAAACATTTCTATTTTAAGTGAAGGAGACAAATAATACAACAAATAGTGAAGGGAACCGCCAGAAGTCGAGTTTCTTCACAAGAATCTGAGACATGCTGAATACAGCTTGGAAGGCAGAAAATAAAAGAACGCTATTTTACCCAACGACATTTATAACAAGGAAAAATAGCTCGAGTAAACTGGTCAGCGTCACTGAAGTGATGTGATATTCACAAGGAGTGGTATACATGGGCCTGATTATCCCAGTGGAAAATAATACAATACAACCTAATTTAACACCTAAAAGAAATACATAAATCTTCTATTTACCTGACTTTGGTAACGGGTAGGTAACACCAAAGAATTCTTCAAAATACGTCATGGTCTCGTTTGACACTAGTAAAGCGTAGTCCACCTGATCAAGAGCTTCCTCTCGAGAGTAAATCCTGATCTACATGTACAGATGGGCAGAAATAGCAGTTATTAGCAGACATAAGTAGTATTCTACTACTTATAGTAAACTATTGCAATGCTGCAATTTCATTGGCTGAGCTATTGAACACCATCAGCCATATGTGCAGAAGCTCATGCAGTGAAGGACATGTACAAAACGACGACGTTTTACCTCTTCCTCCAAAATCTTGGAGGAAGATTTAGAAACGTTATTGGATAATTTAGTACTCAATAAAATTCCCCATCTTGCCATTTTAATACCTCACAACGTTCCAATGAACTGATGAGCTCGCGCACACAACTGCAAGTTTCAAATACCAATTCATTCCTCACACAATGACGCTAAAGTGTTAAGGTATAATAGCGCTAAAAGTCAATGTAATTGTAATGGCCTTGAAGTGCTAGCCATACCTTGTTTTAACTATATAAGCATTTTTTTTTTTTTAATATGTAACGACTTACATACATTTGTTTGTAATAACGGGTGATGGGAAATCACGTTGGAACAATTAGTAGACCAAAAAAGTACTTTGGCCGCGATACTCGTGAAAGAGTAGTGTCATGGAATGTTCAGTCATTTTTTCGGATGTAAAATATAAAAAGTGCCGTCCAAAAAAATAACCAATTAAGTTTTAATAAAACCGAAAATAAACAAAGGTAGCTACGAGTGAGCAAGCCATTAATAAGGACTGCAAACAACAGATTTGAAAAGGACTCAACCGTCGTTGCCGTAACTCGTTTACGTTCCAAACCTGAATTCCATTGTCCGTCTTTGTCTGCTTATACTTGAAGTCACCCACAGCAAACGCTGCTAGATATGTTGACATCTTGACGGTTTTGTCAAAGCGGTCGTATTTCCAGCCATCCTTTACTTCACTCTGGTAGACTGGCATGTTGGACAATGCAATTAGACCCGGATCGTGAACGAGAGTCACATTAAAGGTGGCTTTCATCGCAGGCTCATCGAAACATGGAAATGCCTTGCGCGCCCTCAGCGGCTCAAATTGAGTTGCCGAGAAAAGTCTGCCAAAAGAAGACAATCATTGTAAATGATTAAAGATAAGAGAAGGGACAAAAGACAGTAAATACTGGATGAAACCTGGTCAACTCAATGATAAATTATTAATGACAAATGGGGCCAAGAAACGTTTCTAAACCAGGGAAGCAATAAATAGCCTTGTATCAATCAGTTTTTTTTGTGGGAGTCGTAGTGGCCTCATGGTTAGTACGCACGACTCCGGATCGAGCGGTCCGGGTTGGAGCCCTGGCCGGGGACATTGTGTTGTGTTCTTGGGCAAGACACTTTACTCTCACAGTGCCTCTCTCTATAAATGGGTACCGGCAAATCTAATGCGGGGGGAACCCTGCGATGGACTAGCATCCCATCCAGGGGGAGTAGAAATACTCCTAGTCGCTTCATGCTACTGAAACCGGGATAAGCTCCAGCCTGGTGGGCCACTTGACCCGTACGCACACTTTACTATCAATCAGTCTGACTCGAACAAACAAAAGCAAGATAGTATGCTGTTGTCTTTGAGTACTGTTAGATACTCACGATTCTGTGCCATTCTTGTATTTGAAGGACGCTTTGTACATTCCTCTCATATCATCTACATATGCTCCTGAAAATTCCAGTGTTGTGACATATTGATCCTTTTCCAGTGGCGACTCCATTTCTATGACAAAAAATTGGTTCTTTTCGAACATGAAGTATCGCTTGATCTCCAGGACTCCTATATGAGAAAAGTAACGTGTTGTTTAAATCGCAGGACCGGTATGTTCAAAGCAGTATTAAGATGATCCAGGGTTACATTAAACAGGAAACAAAAAATACATAAAATAAATAACTTAATGAATTAATTAATTAATAATTCGTATTGTGGCTGAATTGAACACTATATACTAGAAGCCTCAGTGTCTTAATCTTATAATATATGCTATGTGAAGCTGACGTGATTCCATGAGTATATTATGATATCTAGCTGACCTGTGTAAGCTCTTGATATTACATGTGTCCTTTTACGATTGCAAACTTTAAGCTGGTAATTAAATCATGCTACTTTTTGTATTTATTTTGAAGCTGCGTTGTTGTTTGTTGTTATAGCAGCCCGCGGGGGTTTTTTCAGTTTCCCTCCCGAATAGTTATCTTATTTTTGTCACAATTAATATTGTAAATGATTTTAAACATGGGTAAATAAACAATCAATTTTTTATCTTTCTATTCCATAGTCTGTACCAGTAACAGATACATCGGAAACGAAAGTACTTCATTTGGCTTCACTGTAACCATTTATTAATTTCATATAATCACTTTATTGTAACACACCATAAATAAACAGGTAATCATAAATAAATGTAATGCAACATCAAGGTCTTCATATATTTTAATATTAACTATATTACTTAAAATGCTGTAATGTATATTATGACGATAAATCTGAAAAAAGAAGAAAATTGTGGATGAATAGTATATTTCCGTAATTCCTGTACAATACTTAGCCGAGTGATGGTCTCACCCTAATATCTAACTTTATTGATAACTGTAAATAACAATCCAATAAGTTTGTATTTGTTGGATGTAAATCATTATGAGATTTCCACTCACCTCCTGAAACTTTCCGGACTTCAACTTTGGTAATATTCATGTCAACAGCATGAAGTAGAACATAGGGCGTGGGACTCAACACATCGACCCAGGTAGCCACAGCTCCTTTAAAATGAGGCTTGTTTAAGTCGATGTGTAAAGTGAGGTCATAGTGGTATGGTTTGACATCTCTGGGAAGGCGAATTTTCCACCAAGGTTCTGGACCGGGTGTAGTAGGACCAAAAGATGTCGGACCAACTTCTTCTTTTTCTCCTTTTTCAATTGGAGCTAAATATAAAATTATGGATTCATCGGTAGATTAACAAATTATTGTGAAAAGATTAGCACAAAACCAATAAACTGGTGATAGCTTATTAATAGTCAGAAAAAAAAAGAAAACAAGGAAGAGAGTTTGAAAAGCATCGGAACAGTAGTGGTAACCGTGCATTGCAAACCGCTACGCATTTGACTGATTAATTTGCGCGTCACAAGATTATAAGAAAGAAACCAAGAAAGGTTAAGCGCTTTGGAGAAGTGCCTTCAGTCAACTACCAAATGTTGTTTATGTTGTGATAGATAAAGAAAAATTACAGTAGAATCCTGATTTCTCGAACCCTCATTTTTTCGAACCTCCTGATAACTGGAACCAAAAGTCGTTACCCTCTCCTCAGTCGAACACTGTAATTTTACCCCCGATTTCTCGAACTATCCGATTTCTCGAACCAATTAATTTAATTTTCGTTTCCCTTGGAGGTTCGAAAACTCGGGATTCCACTGTAACTGCAAAAAGTTTGCTTTTAATCGCTCATTCACCATCAATTTTCAATTGGACGATCGTTACAGGAAAATTAGATCGGAAAGATGAGCAAGTAAGAAGATAAAAAGGCAAATGAACTGAAGAGTAAGAAAACCCAGGGAGAAAAGAAATTTGTTTACGCATATAAACGCAGAATTGTAACTTTATTGGGAAATGCATTAAGCCTGATTTGAACTTTTACTGTAACACTAGGCAGTGAAAGGGCTCACTAAGTTCAAAGAATCCTTACTTCTAAATGGAGCGATGGAAAGGAAAAGCAAACTCAAACACCGAACAAAGCGTAGTTCTCGCCTGATTTCAGGGTCACTCGAAATTTAAGAAATGTTAAACGGACGTTTATGAAGTACTGGTTTTTGCGTCCCTATGAAACACTACCGTTTATAAATATTTGTCTTCATGAAATTCTAATTGTTTTAATATGTTATCACCGATGTCAGTTAAACAAAGAGCTGTATGCATAAAAAATGTATGGGGTTATACGGAAATCTTGCCACTTCGGCTGCTGAATACACTTGTTCTTTACTATATTTTTTGGCCATTTTTTCAAACATGTGCCGATAACCAGTTGTCTTTGCAGGGCTTACTGTTTTAACAAGCGACAACTCCGAGCTCTTTGTAAATAAAATTATGCAAATAGTGTGGGTTGTTTATTTAAGCTTATAATTGTGGAATTCACTGTCTGACTCCACTAAATTTGCATAAAAATTAACTCTGCTTTAAGTCCACGAAATTTGATGTCCTTCATTGCTAACTGCAAAAAGGCTTCTGCGTCGACAGAAAAAAAAAAACAAACAAACAAACCAAAACCCGAAACCTTCTTCTGATTGAAAAGCCTGTTCAATGAATATAATAGCTAGCATACCATTGACAATTTATGAATATCTACGCCCGATAACTTTGATAGCAATTATTATTCACATCGGCATATGATTAAATACCGAACAGTGGAACTCTGCTCAAACTCGTCACTAGTTGAAAACCCGTGGTTTGAGTGACAGTGTACACTTACGTGAAAATCCGGCCTTACCTTAATCAGGCTGATTGCCAGTCGCTCAACTCCTCAAGATTTACCATGAGAATAACATTTCAACACAATGATAAACTAATACAAAGTCAATATTTCTTACGTGTTATTTGTCGCCTGTCCTTCGCTCGTTCGTGACCTAGTACTGCTGCCAGGACAATTATTATAATTAGCAGAATCAAGAGCAAAACAGCAAGAACTATCAGCTTAGTTTTGTTCAAGAACAACCCAGGAAACGCGTGAAATGCCGCCAGTTTTCCCGAAGGCTGCACCTTTGGTTCGCCGTCCACCTCGAGCTGTTTAAGAGGGATCTCGGCTTCACTGTGACAGTCTGCCATCACTTTATGTCTTTGAAGGAAGTTGGTAGTAGAATAAAGGTTGCTTGATAATTATTTGATGACACTAAAATCAGATTCTAGATATTTCATGAACTGTCTGTTCATAACCTGCTGTCGAAGTGCTCAAAACAATTGCCACCGATATTCATGTCACGCTAGCTTTGTTATTGAAAATGTGGAGCACCTGCAGATTCGCCACGAAATCGAGGCTGAGCCTGGATAATGCTCATAATCCGATTACCTCAAAGCCAAAAACATCCAATTTTTTGTAGCGTTTTCAAATAGTAGCATTTATAATATATAGAAAAGTTAATTGTAAATTGGCTTAAATAGCATACAACTGAATAACCAGATGGTTGATAGGGTGACTGAGTAAACAATCCAAAGAGAGGAACATTTCATTCTTCAGCGTCTGTTGTGTACTTAGGCTCTAGCACGTGACGGTGAACATTAGGGGGTGTGTACCTGTGGAAACTCGTACCTGTACCATTCCAGTCCAGTTTATCAGTGATGGCGAGTTTCTATAATACGTTTACATGACAGGATACCTTTCCTTCAGCGGCCCACGTGACGCCACTGATTGGCGAACAACACGGCCAGGTACAAGTGCTATCTTCTCTATGCTGAAACCAGTGGACCCTGTTCATTATTTGCTTGATACAGAGGTTCTAACCCTTAAGATGGAAAAAGGGATAAATATTTATCACCATAGGCGTTATAACGAGTGGCAAAAGGGCGAACTTCTAGGGGAGTCCGGCCGCCGTGAAATTTTGTCAATAGGGAGTTTGAGAAATCAGGACGCGACGCCGACGACAACCTCTATTAAAAAATGATATTATATTTTACCTCCGAATCTCGCAATACTCTAGAGTCATTTTCCTTTGTTTCTTAGTGTCAAAACCATCACGAAATTGGATGTCGGGCGGGGCGAAACATTTGAAATGTAAATTAAAAAATTAGCCGTCGAGGTTCACGTTCTCTGGACAACGCAGAATTTGGTCATTTCACGTTGTTGTTTTGTAGAGGACGGCAAAGAAATGTACCAAGAATTATAAAGGACGTGCACAACCATTGTTCTGCTGATTAAACCTTTTGTTTAGCGACTTTCTCGTTGCCGTTGCCGTTGCCGTTGTGGTTTTCTTAAACTTCCTAATAATCCATTTCCTACATTTTGGTCCGGTGACATCACAGATCGCAAAAATATTAAAGATTGGCAACTGTGGGATTCTTTTTACCCATTTCTCAGTTTTCTGCAATAAACCGGGAGAACTTGATAAAAATCCGGAGGCAAGACATCAAATTGGGAAATTCCTGATCAAATCGAGAAGACTGAAAACCTTGGACTGTCTGAATCTATTGATACCGGAGCGAGATTTCGTACCGGAACGAAAGTCTACTGTTGATGTGAATTTCAATGGAATGATAAGGTTTTAAAAGTATTCGCACGCCATTAAACCGCAATACTGGCCCTAAATTTCGATAAAGTTCTTCTCAATCCACCTTTAAACTTATGCCGATAAAAAAAATTGAAATTCGATCAAATTTCACGTGGACATCACTGGGAGGGAATTCGATCAAATATACGAGCTTCACGTGAATAGTTTTTTTTATACTCCACTGGAACTCGACGAAATAAACATTTCTACTTGCACGTAACCATTGCTTGAACAAGTGTTTGAACTGTCATATTTATTTGCTTTTTTTATTTTCTATTTTTAACGGCGTAACGCCGAATAACAACCTGAACAGTGCTCCGGTGAGCCTGAAAAGCTTTGCATTTAAGTTAGGCTTAAAAGCAATCTCGTGTCAGAGGTTAGCTCTCAGTAATTGCTAAGATTACATGATGTATACTGAAAAAACAATTCATTGCCCTTTGTTTACATATTTTCCTTATTAGTCTCAAAGCATTTTCGATCTGTACTAACTCTCTTATTACGACTTCGACCGCTAAAAGTCAGAGAAATTCTTGATTGGGAAAAAAATTGATTTCGCTCATGTTTTAGGCCGGGTTAAAAGAAATTATTTTAAAATCTACTGATGAAATGACATTGCAATCATAATCTGAGGACCTGAAATTTGTATACACTGGTTTGAGTCTCGCATGCAACTTTAAACGCTCAGTCTTGTCTTAGAAATCTCACAAATAAATATATGCACTCTACAATTAGAAAATTAGAGTGCAAGCATTGAATGTAACTTTTCTGAACTTAAAATTACACTGATTGGTTTTCTGATATAATCGTTGTTGATTACACCATTGTCTCTCTCCGTTGTCTCCACTGGCGACGTGGAATGCCAACAGTGGGCCTCCTGGTCAGTTGTTGCTGGCACAGCTGTATCCTCTGTGATGCCACGTCTTCATATTCCCGCCAACGTTTTTCTGTGGCTATCCTGAGAGCTTCTGTCGATGGTTCTATTCCTTTTGAAATATAAAGGAAAGTTTTGTTGCGCAAAGTTAAAGGGAGCTAGGTCACACAACTGTTGGCCGCAATTTCAGAACTGATATTGATCATAGAGTCAATTGATATAACACAATAACGACTGGAAACCGCAGAAGAAATAAAAAGATGCAAAATGGCTGCATGGATGGGAAGCGTTGGAGAAGATGATTGCATGTGGGTGGACTTGGAAAACATCGACGGGCCTTTTTTCAAGTTTGTCTCAATTTGAATGAAAGCCGGTGTCATTTACAACACACGTACATCCTTGTTTATGTGATTTTGGCAATAAACGACTGTGCCCATGCCAGATCGAAGTTCAGAGAGCATAATTAATTAAAATAAACAGAATTTGGCTGAGAAACTGTGACCTGTCGGCTTTAAAATCAAGTATTTTGGAAAAGAAATGTTTAGTGACAGGGTCAAGTTAGTAAGCTTCAATGGCTTTAGATTCTGATATCACCTCTAGCTGGATCGGTTGAATTGGCATGCCCCATGGATCGAATTTGATTCCGATATATGTGTATAGCAGAGACGCGGGCTTCATTAGTGCTTTTCAGGCTACATGTAAACCCAGAAATTTTTGCATTTTTTGAAAACCAATATCTCTTTTAATATAATACCCAAAGAGCAGAACATTTCACCTACTGCCAAGTAACACAGGCTCTTTTGTTTGGAGTCAACTACATTTATGCGTTCATCCAATATTCATACACATGCACCATCTTGAAATATATGTTGCCAAGTCGTGATTTTGTTTATAGCGAGGAGATCTAACTTTCGTACCCTTTGGACCCGCGAGTTATAAATATTCATTTGGGACTTGGGGGGCAGGATTTCCGACAAACTGGTGGGTTTCACGAGAAAAATATGTTCTTACGTGTTGTCACCCGTCCGTGCAGTCTAGTTTGGCGCTGATTTCCTCTCTTATTTGCAGATACATTGACCGGAAAAATTAGGAAAGCATATAAAGTTCGTAGCTTTTTTATTTACACGATCCACGAAATTCCCGCATTTTTTTCAAAGCAGAAGCCTGGACCGCGCCGCCAAACCTCGCGCATGCTTATTACGTGTTCCGCTCTGAATTTTCGAAAAGCTTCGTTGTTGAATGTTATATCTATCCACACTAAAACGCAAAGCCGGCATTTTCAAATTTCTCCGGTTTGAAGAGACTTTTCGAAATTAAAGCTCTGTTTTCCTGACGGATTAGTATGGACCGAAGGCCTAAATGTAGACATAAAGCTCCGTTTTCAAATTCCTCTAGCGTAGTGTGGACGAGGCCTTATCAAGACCTGTACGTGTCCAAACATTTGTAATGAAACCACTCATCTGCAGCTCGTAGTGAGTTTTTGACATCCCTTGACGTCGGGTCTATAAGAGCCAGTACAGACCTTGGAAAAATGTTGTGGACTTGTTAATTAGACTTATTTACCTCGTTCATAATTGCCTCTGCGAATGAAGTAATCAGTCTTCACAATGTCGAAAGTCAGCAGCGGTTTGCTTGGGTAATAAATTAATAGATTCTCTTCAATTTCTTCAATCAGCTGACCAGCTTTTGTCATCTGTTCGTCAGATACTTCTTTCAGGAAGTTGAGATGCTTAACATGCCTGGACGATTTGACATAGAATGCTATCTGTCTATTTTTGGCTCTGATTTGGGTACGTGCGGTAATAGGACGTGTTTCGGCGCCCAAGTGCCGTTCAACATCTTGAAAAAGGTTTTCAGCCATGGCCTCCTCGTGGTCGGTAATCCCAACTTTCGCAGATTTCTCTGCGAAAAATGCCGCGTAGAAATATCTGTTCTCTGCAGTTTCCTCCCCAGCGGCACAGGGTAACAACAGCTAAAATTCAGAGACAAAAACTAACTTTAATATCGTTTTGATGAACCACACGATGTTTTTGAAGTTCATTATTTAATGAAAACAATACATGTTTCGGATGAGACATCATCCATCGTCAGTTGCACAGTGAAAAAATATAAAAAGAATATGCAATAAATAGTATAACAAAGTGAGATATTAACAAGAATATTAAGGATGAAGGCGCGAACATCTTAATTTATCCCTTTCATACTAATTAGTCTCCTTTTTTAGCTTGAATAGTTTTACCTTTTTTTTTGGTTCGCGCCTTCATCCTTAATTATTCTTGTTAATATCTCACTTTGTTATACTATTTACTGCATATTCTTTTTATACTTTTTCACTGTACAACTGACGATGGATGATGTCTCATCCGAAACGTGTCTTTTTTCGATAAGTAATGAACTACAAAAACATCGTGTGGTTCATCAAAACCATATCTTACTGCGTGCTGCTACGAAGCCTTGACTTTAATATCATAGTAATATTTATCACATACTTGTATTTGAACTGAGGAGACAAAACTTAACGGAAGACCTCAGGCAAAAAACTCTTTTTTAACCCCGATAAGGTGGGAAGATCACCCAGGTCCTTTTTGTATGGGGGTCCCCCCTAGCCGGGCTTCACCTTGACAATACGGATCGAGCGCTGCAGCAATCTCCGTTTGGAAAAGGTCCAGGGTGGACATGCTCCATACCGGAGTCGAGCATTATACTTGAAAAAGATCAGTGCAGGTCCTATGTTGGCACAGTGATGGCGAACAACAATGAAGCATTCCGATTGGCTGAGTTTAGTTCCAGGGTTTTAGTCTACGTCCTATCAGTTGTTTAGTCGTGTAATAGCTTGTAATTATTGATAGTGATTTTGGATATTTTTGTTCAAACTTTCTTTCATGCTATTGCTTGTTACGTGCAAGGGCCAATTTCACCCATGCAGTTATCAGTTTGCCCCGACGGTCAGTCATACAGCTGCTAGGCACTTACACTACTCCTCATTTTTTCCTACTTGCTCTCACCTCAACTGAATCATCAAGTAACTCCTTAGCTTTCTCATAATTCCCTTCTCTGCGAGCAAGCGCTGACTCGACATACTTCAACTTAGAAAGCAGGTAGCAGTGATTTGGAGAGTGGTGTCTTTGTGATATCTCCAAGGCTTCTTTGGCATGTCGCTTTCCGTCTTCGATTCTGCTTTCATGTAAGTCTAACAACGTTTCCTACAAACGATAGTAGGGATTTTTTTAAAGCCTTCTATCAATTTCGGAAAATCTATCATTTTTATTAATCGTAAAGTACACCTTGAATTAGTTTAATTTCCTGGGACGCCGAAAGCCAAACACGCAATGCTTACAGCAGAATATCGGCCTAGAGCTTAGGCGGTTCAAGCTTCGTGGTCACATGTATTACTATATTCTTAGCTTGACAATAGTGTACATACAGAGTGGAAAAGGATTGTGGGTACTCTTCTTTGATCCAACGAGCTTAGATGGTCAGGTTCGAATATATCTATCTGATTTTATTGATTTAAACAGACGAATTAGAAGCTGGCCTTCTCGACAAATATGAAGATGAGGATAGCGATGTTGTAGTGAGAAAGTTAGAATCGAAGGATAAAAATTAATCACGTGTTATGAAATATTGAATAAAAAGAAGCAAACCTCAAATAATATCAGTGGCATCAAATCGATGAACCGTGGATAGTTGTCAGTTAGCGTTTCGAATCTCTCCTTGGCCTGAATGAACCGTTCAAGATCTCCTGTGACAAAAACACGTGTTGGAAGATTTGTCGTTAAATGCACTTTCCTTTAATTTGGAGAACAGAGGTATATCGGAACTCACCATCATCTGCTAGGCGCTGAAAACGACGCAGGATAGTCGTCCCCACCAAATTGGACCACATACCTGTGATTTGAGAAACGATCACAGCATTAGGAGAATAAATATCTGGAATAGCATACTACAGGGTTTAAACACCCAGATTTTGGCTTCAATGGCGGCGTTAGGCCTGAGGGGAGACGCACCATGTACCTTGTCGCTATAGCTTTGGCGTGAATCTACACATGGATTTCAGAACGGTTGTGTTATGTGTGCTTTTTGGTACAGAGTTATCCGTCAAATCTTACTCTTTATTAGTCTAGTCTTAAATCTGGAACACCAATGGTACTGACCTTTTGGCCTGAGTTTCCTGATGGGCTTTTCAATTCCAGGTCCCTCCTGGTATTCGTTGAGCCATGGGCCTGGAACCGAAATTTTCTTGTGTATGCAAGACACATTTCTGCCTCCGTCAGTGGAATAAAGCTGAATTGTATTTTCAAAGATCTGAGGTTCTGCAGATGGAAGAAGAAGGGTAACAATACCCATGATGGCGTTGTTATGGGCAGATGTTATGATCATTCCCTGTGGTGATATGTGGACTGCAATAATATACTTCCCATTGTTCTGTAAATAAAACAAAAGTAGGAAAATAGGACGTTGAATATTGATTCGAATTAGTGCCTGGGTGCATGCTATTACCAATATAAAACTGCAGTAAGTTACATATTATGGTTTCAATATTTATTGGTTTGTTTGTTTAGTTTCCAAGACTTGTGATGGCCGCCTGTTCAACATAAGACCGATATCAATGTTTTCAGTCTTATCAGGAGAGCCCAAAATGGCGTGAGTACAAAAGAGGTATGTTCAATTAAAAAATTGCTCTACAGTGTTCAGAAAATGAATCGAATAGGCTCCGTTTCAAAACGAAGGCGATAAATAACTAACATTTATGCAATCACTCTTCTGGAACTCGTAGAGATTCTACTAATTGGTCGACGATACGGCACCGTCAAAAGTAATCAGTCGGTCGAAAATGTGTTGGTGCGTAAAAACCAATCAATGCACAACAGATTTCAAGCTTACAACAGAAAAGCCATCGCTTGTTGGAGTCATGCTGCAACTCCATATTTCCTGACTGGGATCTTGAACGATTCCTAGGCGATATCTGATCGCGACATACGGACCACCAAACACAGAGCTTATCGGCACCTCCTGTAAACAGTTGGGCAACTCGAGTTGATGGCCACGAAAACTTCCGAAAACATTGGTCCTCTCGAAGGCAAGTATACTGAGTTGTAAAACTTCATTAGAGTACTCTTCTTCTGACATCGTGCCTGTGAACGCAATAATATTGACGTTGCTTGAATTCTATGTAATAAATAGTAGTCTACCAATATTGATATACCAAAATTCCTCTTGATATGAAAAGTAGTCGAATATATGACGTCATCTGAATTTGAAAATTTAGTCTGTAAATGATTAATCCTTCTTTCTGTCTTAACCCCAAACAGACCAGAGAGGGAAAATTCACCCGTACAGGCTTCAAAGTGAATATATTCCCTTTTCATTAAAAAAATATATATTTCCCCTGGAAACAGTATTGTATGCATGTCACTGTTTACACGCATCTTACTGAGTTCAAGGTCTGAACGGTTAGTTACGGCCGAAGTATTTCCCCTACAATTTACGTACCAAGCGCGAAGCGCGCGGGCCATGAGTCGAAGGGGAAAAAGCGAGGATCCGTAACTTACAGTACGGACCGAGAAGACGAGGTTAGTAAGATATTTATTATATCTCTATTGTGTGTCTGACGTGGATCAGTGCATGAGTGGATTAACGAAAAAAGACTAATAAAATTGACATGAATATCCCAGGAAAACCGAAATTTGAATTGCAAAGTTATCCGAACAATTTCAAGTAATATTCTGAGTACAGAACTATCCGTTTCATTTCCCCAGTCCGGAGTAATAGCATTAAATATATTGTTCATTTATTCAGGTTTTAATTCATACCGAGTTACCATATTAAACCCAGTTTCTGCAGGAGCATAGTGATATGTTCAGGTTTTCAGGATTATTATTTGCTTTGTTTCTCGACCTTAGCGTGCGGATGTTGTCAACTTCCGTGTTTCAGTCGCAATGCGAGAATGTGGGGTACAAAGTTCTTTGGTTAGCATGACTCAACAAAATTTGCTTGGTGACTGCTGCATGTTATAAAAGGGGAACCCCCCAAAATAGCAAGTTTTCACAAGTAGTCTTTCTTCATAGGATGAATAATTGCCATTTTATTCGCCTCGCACTGTCAAATATCTACAGGGTTTCCTAATATACCGCAGATGATGCACTCATGGATCAAGCTATACGGATTCATATTTTCGATTTAGGCCCAGTTCAGACGTCGTACTTCTGCCGTGCCGAACTAAATTCAGGAATTAAGTTCGACAAAAGCACTGCAGAAGCACGGCGTCTGAATCAAACTTTTGAATTAAGTTCGGCAAGCAATTAAGTTCGACAAGCTCTGCCGTGCTACACGACTCTGGCACGGCAGCGATTCAAACGTCTTGCTTCTGTCGCGCCAAACTAAATACACAAATTATGTCAATGTGTTTTGGCGAGATTTCGTTCCCTCGGGGAGTTAGGAGGAGAATTGTTACGAGGCTTCAGTAAACCCTGGATTTGATTCGACTCTGGCACGACGTCTGAATCAGAGTTGATTTCCTGTCGTGCTACAGTCGAACCAAATTGCAATTTAGTTCGGCACGGCAGAAGCACGACGTCTGAACTGGGCCTTAGAAATTCGTCATCACACATCAGTAATACGACGCAAATTTCTAAGGAATATATTCCTGCAGCGTGGGGAGCATTTATGGCGTTCAACTTCAAAGATAAATCAGGTACAGGTAGCGTACTGTCGTGCAAGGCCCCGCTTCTCGCATATATACCGAAATCAATAGCTGAAGGTTTTTCAGCACGTATAAGTCGTTGAATAAGTCGTCAACGAAATGTTAGCACAAACATTATTGAAGTTCGATGATGAGAACTCAAATTGTATCAGTTTATCTGGATCACACAGCTCAGACGGTTTTGTGAACCACGTGGCAGCGAAATTGTATTAAAAACATGTTGATACTCGAGCGGACGAGCTGTTTTAACGTACGGGCGAGTTCATTTGTACTGACTGATTTCGTAAAATGATTAATCTCGGGGCGGTTCGGGGGTGTGGAAGGGGAGCGAGCTGGGTTACAACTCAAAAGAAAACAAAGGCCGGCAGTTTCGCGGTGTCTCTTGTCATGAACCCTTTCATTTCGGGGGCACATCATTTATTCAACCACTGAAGAAAACATGCAAGAATTTTCAGATGATTCTACAGCGCCTGTTCGGCCGCTTCCGTCATCTCCGGCATGCTCATCTAGCTTGCGTCATGTACATGTAGTGTTTCATGAGACATGGAAGCGATGTTCGAAATATATTTGGAATGACGCCACTAGCTATCAACTGGTTGAGTTTATGGTATAATGATAGGCAACAAGTAAGAAGTTCCAACATGAGTGAGTTTAGAGCCAAAATGCGCTTTGCGCTAACAATACAGCAATATCTAAGTTCAATATATTGAACCGAGTGTTCTTCCCGTCTTGGTCAGCACCAATGTTTTGATTCAATGTGCCAAAGATCTGCGAAAATCATAGCCCGAGAGCCTGGAACAGGCTACTAAGATCATAGCACAAAAAATAATTTACCTTCGTGGCGTGCCAAAACCCGGCTGTTATGAAGAATGGTTTCACATGGCCGCTTCAGTGACTTCTGTTTCTCCGCCGTCTTACGCAACGTTTCTGCATACGGCTGACATTTAGTATTGGGGATTCCCCTAACGCGTAACAACAATTTATACTGGTGTCGTCATACTTTATTGTACGGAAGACGTGCAGGTCCTCATGCACGCTAGAAGGTTCTTGAACACCCACATTATTATGTTAATTTTGTTATTCCTTTCTTTCATGTTACCTGCTCTGGCAAATTAAGATAGCAGATTACGGTCGATGGCGATAAGTCGCTAGTTTAAACTTTAAAACACGGTACCACTTTCTTTCATGCTTGATTATTGAACTCAGGACTCAATCCTTCTTCTCTTTTCCGGATATTAATATAAATCTACAGGTTCTATCACGAATGCCGTTCTCTGGTTTATATATTAAGGGTAATGAAATTCAGTAGCCTTGATATAGAGCGGTTTTATATAGCGGTTTTCAAATGAGTGTCGTAAAATCAAAACCAAACCAGTTACTTACCAATTAGACTACTCAGCAATTCTCAAATCGTAGTAAAACCAAAACCAAAGTAATTGCCTGATTACGTACGGCACTCAATTAAAACCACCCCATTAGCTGTCCACTTGTTTTGATCTTACTACACATAAACTATATGGCTCTGAAATAGAGCCGGAATATTGTGGCAATTTCTCTGCATTGTAATAAACCAAAATTTGGTTTTCAACAATGTTAACAATCATTGGACTCGTCTTGTTTATGTTACTAGCTCGATAAATAAATAATGACATGTGACCTGCGCTTTAAAAACTCAGTTTAGTGTCATCAAAATTGCCCCTGTTTACAGACGAGATCCATTTTTCAAGCCATTTTGAATGCTCTTTTGGTAGCGGTTACGTGCATGAGTTTTTTTTGGTACAAGTAAGCTTGCAGGATATATATTTTGTTTTTCTTAATAACCCACCCCCTTCAAAAATCAAATGGTCCACCCCTAAGTTGTCCTGATAAGGTTCTTTGGTTCCTCGCACCCATTCAGAACTCCAATAGCTGTTAAAGTAGCCGAGTTCTTTCTGCCAAAATTGAGAAAATTAGTATTAAAAATAGAACTGCATGTTTTTGGATAGTGCGGAATCTGACTATAGAGTGTAATTCTGGTACAGGGTATTTTTTTCGATATAAAGGGTTAAAAACCTGCAAACCTCTCCCTTGTGACAGTAAGAAAAAACAAGAGATTGTCAAGGTGTGGAAATAAATGGAAACTTCTACCGTTTATTACCCCTGCCTAACTCAACACAAGTGAATATATTGACATCAGTCAAGTGAAGTGAATTCGTTAGCAACTAATGAATTAATTTGCCTTTTATGACAGTAAGCAATGATCTGTTAAACAGTAACTAATTAAGGGACTGGGTTCTCTTTTACAATTTCTCAGCGTAGCTAATCGATCGTAGTAATGAAGAGCTCCACATACCTTTCAAAGTAATTACCAACTATTTTGAAGTGAATTGTGGTCCTACGCACGAAACATTCATTGTTGTTTTTAGGATTTCTGTGCAAGTTTGCATTAGGTAGGGAGTGGTTGCCCAATCCCCCGAACCAGGGGCTCATGACAAAAACGCACGACTATTTCTGACTACACTTCGTGACAATCAACCGTATTTAAAAAGAAATATACCACTATATCGCTATACCAGTAAACTTGACCTTTTAGAGACATGTAATCAGAAAAATTCAACTATCGGTAATATGTGTTATTATCGTGTAGTCTGTAAATAGAAAATCCGGCCGAAGAATGTTTCTTGACCGAGCTTTTGAAAAGCCGCACCCCAAAACCAATACAAAACTACTTCAAGTTTCCATGCATATAATAAATTGAAAAGGCTCAAACAGTTGTTTACTCAAAAACATGCACACAGTGTTCGACCATATCAGTAATGAACAACTGTCCACCGTTTGACGATACAGCAACAGCCCAAGGTTGCTTAAGTTCGGTTGGTTTTCCTTTGATCCAGTGTAGAAATTCTCCTTCCAGTGTAAAAACTAGGACATTGCCGTTTGCACTGTCACAGATTATCAAGTTGTTAAACTTGTCAACGGCGAGTCCCACAGGACATCGATCGAAGTCCACTGGACACTTCTGTACCAATGTCATATAGAAATTCTCCTTCATTATTAAATACCTTCACGCAGTGAGCTGAGCCATAGGAGACATAGAACATGTCTTGATGACGTAAAGCTACACATGGGTACGCATCACAATCCGGAGCCCTGAAGGACTGTAATAACTCTGTACCGTCAGGGGAGAGGACTTTGACCGTGTTGTCACCTCGGTCACACACCAGCATGCGGTCATCACAAGCAATGGTCATCTTTCCTGGTTTGATCAATTGTTTGTTGAAGATGCTTTTAATAAACTGGCCGCTTTCATTGAACCACAAGATACAAAAATCGCAGATGATGACGTCGCCAGACCTGTTGAATGCTACTGAAGTAGGGTATTTAAGTTTCTTAGCAGCAGGTCCCTTCTGACTACACTCTCTTAAATAGGTTCCATCTGAACTAAAGAGTTGTACTCTTTCATTAGAAGAATCAGCTACTGCAATTTTCCCTGTTTTGTCACTTATTGCAATATCGCAGGGGTAACCAAATTTTCCTTGTGCTGTACCACGTGATCCAAAAGACCCTACGGCATCGTATTGATGCGGCTTCACGTGAATACTTCCTAGGCAACCAGTCAGCGGTTGACTATTTACTTCAATCACCACGTCATGATGTCCATCATAATCGGGTGTGTAGGTGATGCTATATTTACCATCTTTGCTGTCATTAATGTCGGTGTCGAGGTCCTGTTCTGACGGACTGTGAACTTTTACAACAATCTGATCGATTTCATTATAACACTGTTGTCCCTCTGCATTCTTTGTTGTGACTGTCAGGGTAGCTTCTCTTCCAGCTTCTGCCTCTTTTAAGCCTTCCCCTTCCATCACTGATTGAAGAGGATCAGTTGTACTAACAATAACTTCACCCAGAAACACGTGTCTAACATTCTGGATATCCTCTTCATTTGCCTTGTACTGAACATGCGATGGTTGATAAATGTTCATTTTTCTTGCATTTAGGAGACCTTTACACCTTTCCATGACACCCTGCTGCGCTTCAAGAATTTCAACGCTGCTGTTTCCTTGTAAAATTCTTTCGCAATGTTCCATAGACATTTTCAGTTGCGTGGCAGATATCTGAAAGTGTTCTAACTGTGTTGCGTGATCTCTTTGTTGTTCTTTTTCAATAACATCCAACTTGGTCACCATGGCGATCTCGTGCTCCTTTAAAACTCGAATGTGTTCTTCGACAGTGGTTGATACTTTGTTACGAGCGGAAGCAATTTTTTCTCTGTTTTTCCTCAACAATTCTGTTGTTTCCTCCATTTGTGTCGTGTGCTCAGCAATCCTTCGTTTCATTTCCTGCACAAGCTCCGCCATCATTAGTTTTTGTTCCTCTGCGGCTTGCTTGATACCCACCTTGGTGTGATTTGCATGACGCGTTTGTCCACACTTGTCGCAAATGCAAACTTTGCAGTTCTGACAATAATAACTGAGGGGCTCATTCTCGTGATGTTTCTCTTTACACCTGACAGATGTGGCCACCAATTCTTCCAGTTTCGAACATGTACCTTAAAAAGCACAACAGTTACGAAAAAAACCTGGTGAAACGAGACTTGTAATGTGCTCTAACACTAAGTGCTGGACCCAACAAAAAATGACATTCTCTTCTTCGCATAGTTACTAACTAAGAAGAGTTTTCGAAAGCTACACGTTTTTCGGTTGCCATCGATGAAAATGCTATCGGGTCCCAATCGATCTCAACCCATAACGTTTATTAATAAAATAAATTAGGGAAATGAAAAAAAGGAACTGCGTTATATTGTAAGTAGTGTATGATTGGCAAGCCAGGTTATTGTAAGGTGGTCATAGTTTTATGGCTAGTCCGATTCTTAAGTAATATATCAAACACGAAAGACTGTGTTTGACCATATTTCCAAACACCGAGAATAGAGTTGAAAATACCATGCGTGCGTAGCGGAGTATTTTTGATGAACTTCGAGGTGTTTGAAAATGTGGTCAAACTAAACCTAGGGAGAAAACGGAGGAATAAAATGGTAAAACTCTTTGCTAATTAAGATCAGGTATCCAAACACCGTCACGGTCATGAAACTCGATTTTGAGATTATACTTTCTAGCCTGATGTAGATTACTTACATTTACATAAGCATACTTGAACGATTCTATTTAGCGCCCTGGGGACTAATTTGCCTTTGGTAGCTCATAATTACAATAAGGCGCTCACTAGAGCGGGGGCGCTTACTAAATTAAAGAAGAGTCGAGGCGCTCATTCTTGTTTTCGACACAAACATGGCGACATGCGATAAAACTCTGGTGAACAAAAAAGACCTCGTGACTTAAGAACTATAAAGTAGGTGTTCGTACAGTAGTAAAACTAATATGCTATTTTTTCTAAGTCAATATATTCAATATTAGATTCAGACTAGTAAGCAGACTACAAAATTTCAGTATTGGTGGTCTCATGAATTAATCCAGTGTACATTTCAAACCGAAAGTGGCTCTAGATTAACACCATGCCTGTTAGCACGGTATATAGTTGTATGTTTTACGTTAAGGAGTGCCTCCCTTGCTAGGAACTCCCAACCCCTGTGTATGAAGTGCGAACGAATTGACGAACTTCATTTATCTAAGTAACTTAAAAATTGAATCATTAAGCTTACCTTCATCACCTGATTCCTTTCTGTTACTCACAGTTGCTGCTGTTAAATCATCAAGTTTTCTCATGACATCCGTCATCTTGGTTCCGATCTCTTTCAGCTCATCTTTAATGTTGTCCTCGTCCTTTTTCCATTCACTGAGAAGTTTTTGTAGTGATCTTCCATTTCAGGGTCTATGCACTCAGTTTCCAGATTGTCAATAGCTGCCCTGTACCTAACTCCTCCTAGTCTCACCAGAGTGTCCCGAATGTCTTGCCAATACGCCTTGAACGTTGTGTCATCAATCGAAGCTTGTTCGGCATGCGCGTACACGGTGTTTCTAAAGTACTTAATACGTGCAATGTCCGCTTGACGACTCATGTCCGTTGCAGCGGGAAGCGCGTCCCATCCAGTCATTGGAGAAGGTAAGCCACCCAAATTTCGTAACAGAATCATCAAAAGAGAAGTGTCGAAGTCTCTCGAAGACACTGAAGAAGAAATGACAGGAAAGAGCTTGCCCCATTGCGTCGCATTGATAATTTTCCTTGATCTGAGAGACTGAAGTGTGGTTTTATTTGCCGCCAAAACTGCGTGAAGATTTCTTGGTACGTGCCTGGCATCAAGTGTGTCTCTGAGGGCCTGGGTGCCAACATCAACCAGGAGACGACACAAGCGAGCATAGTTAGTCGTCTCCTTATTACTGGATGGAGCTGTTGGTACTACACCAGCCATGAGATTAATCGGCTATTGAAAAAGAAATAAAGTACTCTACTTTTAAATGCAAGGAATGTTGATTTAATAATTTATACTTTCAACTTGAAAAGAGAATTTAGAATGTAGGACCTGCTAGGACGGTGCCCATATCGTCTTAACTCTCCTCATGATTAGATTGTTTGGAATGGATGATCCTCGGTTAAAATAAAAACTGGGAATTTAAGTCTTAATTAACACAGAAGCAGCAGTAGAACTGTTGTCATGGCAACGGCACAATGGGCATTTTTTGTTTCTTTTTCAAAGATGCCTTGACGGCGATAGTGATGTTTCGTCCTGAACACCGTGAGTGAGGCCAGAATTCCTGACTACTCCCCTAAGCAAAACGATAAGCATCCCTGGCCTTTCTCAAGGGAGTCCCTTCCCCTCCCCCGGGAGGCAAACAACTCTTCCTGTAGACGTGGTTGGAATGCAAAGCATCCAACCATAAAAGATTTTTGTTTCATTGTAATGTGTTCAATTTAAGAGGAACATAATAAAAACCACCGAATCGAACAACCGAAACGAAACGAAATAACCGAAGCCATTGAGGATTATTGAGAGCTATGGCTTACTGACAGGCTATCCTGAGGGTTTTCGCTAATTTAACAGGAGTGCTACTCAGGTTAAGGCGGAATGCAGGACTGCAGGACTGCAGATCTAGTTTTAATGATAATGGGTTCTTTGCAATAAAGATAATGGGTTCTCTTGCCTCGTTGATTTCGTTTCGTTTCTGTTTAACATTTCGGCAGTTTCGTTTCATTTCCAGTACATGTAACAATAACATACTACTTCAACGATATAGGACCTTAAATTTGACTTTACAAATTCAATTCACGACACAAACCTGTGGATCTTGGAAGTCCTATGAACTGAAATCTATTGAACCCCAAACAGCAACTCGACCGTCGAGGACGAGTTTGCGCCGGCGTTTTAATACTAAAGGCGAAGCTTTACAGAAATCGATCACTACCGTGGACTGTGTTCATTACCAGAGCAATTTCATTTGCATTTTTTCGCGGTCAGTTTACTTTCACATTCTGGCTTTGTTCGCTCTTGGGCTTCAGATCACAGAGAGTCCTTCATTCATTCTTCAGGGGTGGTGTGCTTGACTAATTTTTTTTTGTTGGACAGCAACAATATGTTTCTTAAGAATTAACTGGAACGTTAGTCAAAAAAAAAAAAAACGTAATTGTTTCCAAAATGATTGGAATGGAATGAAAAAGAAAGAAAAGTAGGAAGAACACCTTCCCTTAGTTTTCACGATTGAGTCTTTTCCAGCCCCTCCCGGGTAAGCAGCCAGCCAGTTCGTTAGCGATATTGGCTGTTGACCTTACAACCTTTGTTTCCGTGAAACATGCATAAAAAACAGTATTTACTTTTAACACCGTATACAGTCACGCAAGCGCAAAAAATCTGTAAGACGCGAAGATCGCATATACAAAGCAGATTTAGCGGATGGGAGACTGGGACTGCAGGGACTATAGAGGATCGGAGGCTCCTTTTGTTTTGACTAAGATCAATATTCAGTATAGAAATAATACAATGAATATCTGAGTGAACCACTTGGGTGAGCGCTTAGAAAGGCATCAGCAAATCAAAAGTGTAATAACTCAAATAAATTTCATTTTAAACTAGAGGGGGGCTTATATCCGGAGGGGTTTACGATCGGAAGTAATATTTTGTTTTCAGGTGGATGGGCCTATACAGTTTACGGTATTAAGATAGCAGAGTGCAGTTGATGGCAATAAACTCTAGAACTTTAAGACGCTGTACCACGTACTTTCTTCCCCTGATTATTAAACCTTCTCTTTCCGAATCCATTTAAAGAAGAATTTGTTGTTAATCGATGGTGCTGTAAAGTGTGAGTCACAAACTTATTCAACTGTCGGCTGTTTGAGTGGGAGTGGCTAGTGAGTAGTATCAATGACTTAGCGCATGTCTATTGGGACACAGTTACGGATTTTCATCATATCCAGTGGCGGATCCAGACTTTAAGCTAAGGGGAGGTCCCAGTTTAGTTTTACTTGCCCTGCCGGCTTTTCTTCCTTCAGTCATTTCTTCTTTTTTCACCCAAAATAAGGGGGCCCCCCGGTCCCTCCCCTAGATCTGCCACTGATATCAGTGCAAAAATTATGATCGAGTATCTTCGCTTGTTCACTAAGTGTACCTGGAGTACCAAAATGAAGATTTTAAGTAAATTGTTGAAGGGGAGAGCCAGCTGTAATTAGTTTCAACTGATTTTTCTAAAAGACACGGCAAGAGAATTTGAAAGAGTCTGCCAGACTTCCTTGATTTGTCATCAACACTTTGTGTATTCGTAACCAATCGTAACACTCGTTCGATAGCGCCAGTATAGGTGAATCTTTGCTGACGTCATTGTTTACATTTTTCCTCATTAACATACGACTTTGCGCATAGAAGGCATCATGCTAGACACGATTTTACTAGAAAAACTTAAAGAGCTTGTGAAACTTAGTAAGTGGTGAAATTTTTGGCTCTTTGGGTGTAATATTCGAGGAGAAATTGGCTTTCAAAAATGTCAAAATTTCTGTGTGGCAAAAGCGCTGAGCTCATACATTCTTTGTAAAATTTTGAGCTTTTAAACCCTCGTCGCACAAAAAGTATTCAATACGTCGAGCTCAAATTCCTTGGGACAGTTAATCGTGCTGTGCCCTTTCAATATTCAGTATTAATCTCTTTGTAGCTCCATCAGAAACTGTATCGCTTATGGTAATGAGGCAAATATTGTAAACAAAGATTCTCCTATAAAGTGTCTCCAAAAGGAGGCTGTATGTGCTCGCACATCAATTCAAGAGAGAAACAAAAAGAATATACACTTCTATACAACACTTTATTTGCAAGTAGATTACAAGCACCTGAATACAGTTGTATTCAGTGAATAAGATTACCAGCATCTAACTGAAATAATCTATTTACAGTCTAGTTAATTACTTACAAGTACTAAAGGGCATTTTTAAGTGCCAATGCACATGTATCAGAACTACCGTCAAGTTCGTCAAGTCACCAACAATATCTTCTATGGTGTATTTTTTTTCAGTCTACCTTCAGGAACCTAATACGTGAACCGCATAGGCGCCAACAAAATCTTGACCAATGATATTGTACTGGGCTATTGGTCTCCTTCCTCTGCAAAACTGTTCATTACTTTAGCTGGCAGTTGTACAACATTTGGTGGTTCGTTAGTCAAGTGTTGAGGCCTTCAGATATTTTCTCAATTACCGCATACCTATATCTGACTTGCACAACACGCGTGTGTACTTTGCGGTTGCCATTCTTCTTACAACAGAAGTACATGTATTAAAGTCTTCTTAAGACTTCTAAAATGAAGTCAGACGGGACTATATATACCTCAAATCCTTACTATAACTACAGAATCTTGATGCAGATTCAAAACCAAATGGTCAATCTGTTAACCCAGATTAACCTGGTCTAGCATCAGCGTCAGTACTAGTTGTCACCAGTCATTGAATTAAGACTGGACTCTCAAGACGTCACTTGGTAATCCTAGCTACATCGTCAACTTACTAGCTATAAGCTTACCTTTTCTCCTTTGTATTTTAAAATGTACATTGTTTGCTTGCACTGTGCATTTCCAGCTACGAGTGTAGCAAAATAGTTTAGGCACTCAAAACTGTTAAAGAAAGTAACTTAAAACGATTTATGGCCATTCCAGGCTCGACTAGCCCGCCTTTTGGAATAAGCCGCACCACTGGCACAAAAAAACAGGTGCTAACACATCATGACATGTGGTACCCTGCGTTCTGTAGCTGTCGAGATTTTCTGTTTTCGCAGCACGCAGGCTAGACACTTGACCTTTTGTACATTTAACAAATTAGGGGAAAAGAAACTCTTACTTATAATGACGAGGTTGGAAATGGATTACCGTTAACTTTTTGAACAATTACTGGAAAAAAAACTTGAAACTCAGCTTATCAAACTTAACTAGAAGTTTTTTTAATTTAACAAACCTAGATGGGACATGGAATTCCTACAAGTTTACTTTCCTTGGAGCTCGTAACCAGAGCATTCGACAAATTGAAGAATACATGTACCTGTTCCTGGTTCTACAATGACAGTACAATTTGAGGTCATTACAGTAACCTGTTACATAATGAGTTTTTGAAAAGGTCGTACATGTAATTCACTCTCGAATAGCATTACACAACCTCCAATTGTTACAGCCTCTAAGAGTCCGTGATGTTGTTCACTGCGCCTCACATCTTAACACACGTGTGAGCTCTTCAAGGTGTCCTTGCAGGATTTCAAGCTGCGGTTCTTGGAAGCGCACGACCATTGTCTCCTCGGCCATTTCACGGGGCCTCCTCGGTCCAATCTCCCCACGGTCGAGGCGCAGACGATCGAGCTGCAGCAGGCGGTCACGTGTTCCCTTGATATCTGCCTGCAGTCGAAGATCTGCAGCTATACTAGACGCTTCAGACACCCAGCTGATACCTGTACAGATTGATGACAATTGAGTAAAACGAAACAACTGGAAGAGAAAATATCTGTGAGCTAATGAGATCCCGCCACTGATAACAAGAGGTATATGTTCTCATTATTATTTTGTTGTTGTTGCAAATAAAGTATTTCTCAAATTTCCCAAACTTGATCATAAAGATTTCTGTCTGGATATTCAGTTTGCATTTAGCCACTCAGCAAGGAATGCTTGAGACTCGGAGTGATCAAGACAGAACAAGAGAAAACTTGTAAAGGAAGACAACTCAGGAGAGGAAAAAGAATTAGGAGGGTGCCCTTTTGCCTCTGTATCAAAACAAGTCTTGGCGCGAAACCAATCATTCAGGTTCATTATAATGCAAATCAAACTTATTATCATATGAAAGATTTTCCAGGAGGATTTGTTTTGAAACAGAGGCACAATGCAACTGGGAAATGGCCTATTAAATGGCACAATGTACAAATTAACGAACAAAGCAGTATCAATTTTTTATTGAGATAGGGCAGGCAGTTAGTTGTCAGAATCACTAACCTTCTTCAAACTGCCCTTTCCTTGTGAAGAAGTCACCCAGCGCACTGTAAAACAATGCTTTGTCTCGCATGGGGCAGTCAGCAAGAAACCCTCTCCTGAACTGTCCAACAAACATGTCCACCTTTGCTAAGTCATCTGCTGACACAGGAATCTGCAGGTTAGTGGCTTTGTCTCTGGACGAATGAAGGTAAAAGAAGATTGCTCTGATAAGAGTCTGCCGTGGACTCCTGGCATTTCTGTTTAGATTCTTGTCAAGTTGGTGCCTGAAGTGCAGCATGGCATCCTTCAGGGCTTTCTTTAGGATCTTTTTTTCCTGTTTAGTGATTCCCTCCACTCTAGCCTTCTCTGAATACAGAGCAGTAAGACAAGTGCGGTTGACTGAAGTCTCTTCACCAGGGACAACTGCCTCTAAGAGCTGACACAAATATTCACCATTTAATAAATAATGCATCATGCTACATTCTATGGCTGTAGCATTGCCATGCTTAAGACCATACCCGTTAACTGCAAATTTAAGTTATATTAGAACCATGAAAATAATAGTTTTAGAATAGAAGTACTGAACATGTCAAATAAATTTCCTCAAATATCCAATGCACATGACAGCAAAATATTAAAAAGTGTCACCCTCAAACAAGTGCATCACTAAACAATAAGGTGCCGCTGGTCAATGGGAACATTCCCAAGCTGCTATGTACACGTATGTGCCTACTTGCCTCCAATATGGAAAAAAATAACTTACTGTACATTTCAAGCTGAGTTTTGGTTGTTGATACTATCATTCAAAAGAGCTTCTTTAGTTAATGAGTTTTAAATAAGTGTTGTTCAGTGCTTTCCAGATTTTATGTGCTAGGCCTGCAGGGACGGGAAGGGAGGGGCAATTACTATCACAAACTGAGAATGGAGGAATTCAGGGGAAGGACATGAATAGGCCCTTTGCAGCTAAGTCATCACGTGACCTATTTTTCATAAAATTATGGGCTATAATTTAACGAATGCCAGAAATGGAAAAAGCATGTTGAAAATATCAAAATGGCCAAGTTTGAGGCCCCCATCATTAAAGAAGGAGATTTTATGACTGTCCGAATTTTTAAAAGAATAAGAAGACTTGTATGGAAAAAGTTGTTGGAGAGCAAGGCCTTGCCTTGCCAGCAACATTTTCCATACAAATCCTCTAAATTTTCCAAAAATTCAAACTGTCGTATAAACTTACTCTTTGATTCCAGGAACCTCAAACTTGGCCATTTTGGTATTTTCGATGCGCTCTCTCCATTTCTGGCATTCTTTAAGTTATAGACCATAATATAAAATTTTCTAGGAAAAATATGGTCACGTGACCCCAGCTGCAAAGGGCCTACATATGTATTAGGGAGAATGTCTTACTGCAATATAACAATGAACATGGAATATAATGACAAAGTAACAAATGTATGTACACTGAAATATTGTACCAGAGACAAAAACAAGCCCACCTCGGTAGAAGAATTCAAGAATTCTTCAGCCTTAATGAAGTCCTTCTCCATTTTGTAAGCAGCAGAGATAGTACTCTTTGCTTTCCCAGCAATGGCGTTGTAATTGGGAGAGTTGGCATCATTTGCCTTGGTACAGACATCCTCACCTACTTGCTTGCATTGTTCAAGATCTCCCATTTGATACAGCAACAGACTTTCCTGTTACAAACAAACAAACAAACAAAAGCATACAGTAACTGCTGCCATATTATTTTAGCGGAACACAACAGCACATAACAAATTCTTTACAATACATTAGCTCCTCACAACACCAAAAGATCTTGAGCACAGAACAAATTGTTTCCAGCCCTAAAAGCCAATCTTTTGTTGAGGGAGAAGCTTCAAGCAAGACAAAGTTACTGCTCAGTCTTCTTTGTCCGAGTCAGCACCTCAAAAACATAAAAAAACTGCAAACTGCAAGCTAAATTTATGGTTTCCATAACCACACAATTATTTCTTTACCGTAAACCCCTGGAAAAAATTAAAACGTGAATGTACCTGCAAACCAGCACTCAAAATTGGCTTAAACTGCCAAACCGTTGGAATATTTAATACACCCTCTCTACGCGTCTATACCTGTTTTGCAAGTACTGTAATTCACAGGCTCGATTCCATAGAACAACAATTTGGGACATTAACACACTTGTCTTACAATATTTCAGCTATATCATCTTCAGGGGTGTTTACGTTACTTGAATGTTCCATAAATATAACTATATTTACACCTGCTTTCAGTGTTACATGCACAGGCGACATCTTTCGACCATCTCTCGCCATTCCATCTTTCGAAATGCTATGTAAACGGCTGAAAGACCATTTACCTGTGAAACTGGCAATCTTTTTTAGTTATTAGCAGAACAAATGATTTTCTGTCGTAGTTTTGCAGTAGTATATGATAATTACTGACCTCAAATGAATGACGAAGATTGTGGACTCCCAATTTACGGGATTTCTAAGGATTTTAGTGTAGTCGATCAGCTCTCAATAGTGACTTCTGGTAGAATTGGGTTGCTACTGCTCAGTTAATATTCGAAAGATGTAATCATTCACAACAGTTGATTTATCTCTCACAGAATGACTTCTTGATCTCCCAGCCTTAGTTTGAGGTCAAATAAATCCATCTTTCATGACTAAAAGTTGAGTTCGACCACAAAGGAGCCACTTGTGCTTACATTTTGACGTAGGCCAGGTTACATAGCATGTCAAAAGATAGTTCCTATGCACGTAACACTGAAAGTGGATGCAAAACCTAACGCATCGATAATAAATTAATTTTGCTAATGACAGCATCTTGCGCATTAACAATAAATATCCAAATTGCACCATATTTAAAAAATACAGTGTAGGAAGCAGACTAGGTAAAAACCTTGATGCTATTTATAAGTAAAGTACATGTGTTAATTACCAGTCATTGTTTGTACATGTACAAGAAATTAAACTATCTTAGGACAAAAAACATTTTGATTTCAAAATAACAAATCACCACTGGTGCTGTATAAATCATTAAATGCCATACCTCTAGCTGAACTGCAAGAAGTAAATCCTTGTATAATGCTTCTGAGGTGCCAGGTGTACGAGAATGTTGAATAAGACGGAGCTGATCTTGTTTGAAACATTGGTAAGCACCTGACACAATGAACAAGTCATGTTGTCAGTAAAATCAATACTTCAATCTAATGAGACTCACTGGGTACTGCTGTGCAAATGTACAAGGCTATGGCAGTCAACAGTTTCGAATAAAAACCAAATGACGTACAATTTACTACATGATTGTAAGGTTTACGTCATTAGCACCAACTTACCATTTTCCACTAGATCCTGAAAATACCGGATAGTCTTTTGACCTTCAGGAGTTCCAAGGATACCTGAAATAAGCCAAGAGCAGCCACTGTATTCACTACAGTGTTATTATAATAATAACATTTGTAGTCAAACTTAGTCTTATGAATCAGCATGTGATACTTCAATTATTTCAACATCAGAGGTAAACTTATACAACAATACAGTCCTAACAATGTACAAATAACAGAGTTTCTTTTTCAGCAGACACACTCAGACAATTGTGGCTGCAGACATTCCATGTATAACCTCAATATTGTGCTTGTTAATTACAGTGGCTCCCAAACTGAAAACCCACATCTACACTGTAATGAACAGGAATTACTAAAGATTAAATAAATACTTTAATTTGTGCATCATGATAGAATTAATTCAAGTTTTGGTAAAGTTTTTTTTTTTCAATGAGCACATTACATAGCACACAGATGAACATGAACTTTAAGATCGCATATCATCGTAGACATGTACGTCATCTCTGCAAGACATACTGAATACTTACCCACAAGCTGTTTTTTAGCAAATGGTAAGTCCACTGCCGGCAGAGAGTGACCATCCCAATAATCAAACAAATAATTTGGTGCATAATGAGTGACGATAACAGTTTGAACCTCAGCAAGAAGTTCATTTCCAGCTACTGATTTCAACTTGATATTGATGTGGAAGATCCTGGAGATGTTAGCTGGAAGGAGAAAAGTAAATTTTCTGGCATAGGAGGGTAGAGCATTCCCAGCACAATCGACACCAGTGGTTTCTGCTAAATGCATGCAACCAGGTGGCTTCACTTCCGCTTCCATGACATAACGTCCACCATTCTGCAAGCAATATTATAGAAAAGGTTCTCAAGAGAAATAACATTCAGAGCTTCTAATATTTTGTATGGTTGCAGAGCCGCGAATTTCGAGTAAATCCGCAAAATCCCACAAAATTCACAAAAACACGCAAAATACTGCAAAATTCACTAAAAATCGTACCAAATACATGTCACTACAACACATTTGAAACTTATCTTGGCTGTTGGGGCGGTTTACTTGCCGTAAACTTGCAAATTTACCATCACTGCAATGAGTAAACAACATCCAAAAACTACTAGACATTCTCAGATTAATGTTGCCAAAAAACTGGGCACCCACTATGGCCACAATGTAAAAAGCTTTGCCATTGGCGCATTTTTTGAGCGCATTGTTGCTAAGACAGCAGATGATGATCTCTGTAAAATAGAGACTTGTGGTCAAACAAATACAAACACGTATGATAGTCCAAACGAGTTGCACAAATTTTCCTGCAAAATCACCAGTTTTACAAAGGCAACACTTGTAAGTAGTTGGTGTTTCTGTTGCTGTTGTTATTGCATAGGGTAACACTCATCATTTCCTGAAAAAAGGGCAAAATCTCTGTCTTTCTGAGTTAAAAATGTTGGTCAAATCAGTGCAAAACTAATTGCTTTCCAGCAAAATTTGCCCAGAAAATTCCCACAAAATTGGCCACTTTTTACCAATTGTTTTTCGGCAAAATTTGCCCGAAAATTTCTGCCAATTTCCCGAGAAATCTGCCGTTTTCTTCCTTGAATTTGCCTCTGAATATCCCGCAAAATTTGACTTTTTTCCGTGACCTATCAGGAACCCTGATTTACATTGAGTGTTCATTGATGGTAGTAATTTTGAGATCATAGATGTGAAAAGACCCTGGTGGACCATTCCATGTACACATAACACTTGGTTCATATGAGGAACCAGCTAAAGAACTGCATGTAAATGTAGGTTAAGTCTGCATACACTCGAAGTGGCCCATCACAAAGCATGGAAAAAAAATTCAAATCCGCTTGCCCAGTGGGCCAGTACATTTCAGTTTTCAGTTGCCCCCAATGAAATATTACTTGCTCAATAGGTGTACAAAGTTCATGCCTCATCAACTAACGTAATCCTTGCTTTCAACTCATTGTTTAGCTCATCTTGCAGTCTTAAGTTTTGAAATTGTTTTTGTTTGGAATTTATAACTAACAGGACTATTGAGGCTAATTTCACTTGCCCAGCAGACCACCATACTTCCATTGTCACTTGCCCAAGAGCAAAATTTACTTGCCCCTAGCAATCGGACCTGGGTTTTTACCTGCTGGGCTGCATCAGGCCAGAGCTTATCCAGTTTCTGTAGCATGAAGAGACTAGTGGTGTTACGATTCATATTTCTTGCGATTCAATTCAACTTTGATTGTTGCCTTTCGATTTCGATTATTTCGATTTGATTATGCAAAACATTAATGTTTTCTAATTCTTGCAACATGATACACAATGTAAACAACAAACAACCTTAAACTCTCAATTTGAGGATACAATAGTAACAGGAACATTATTAATCTATTACAAGGATGCAATAAAAAAATACATGCAATTTGTCAGTGTTCTTCTTTGAGTTCTTTCTAGATCTAGTGCACTCTCAGATTTTCTTTTAAAAAAGTAACTTGTCTCCATGTTCACTATGCAAACATGACATCTGAGCAGACACAAAGTCCCCTGCAAAAGAGAAAACTCTCTCACTGGCCACTGATGTGGAGGAACACATAGATATCTTTTGGCCAACTTTGACAAAATAGGGTATTTGAGCTCATTTGCTTTCAATCACAATAACAGATCAGCGTTAAATGGTATGGTTTATGCACTCTGCTGGGTAAGTCATATCTAGACTCTAGAACGTTTATCATGTGTGGAAACCCTTCATTTTCCACAACTGAATAGGGCCTCATGTCCTTTACAATAAGAACTCCGATAGACTTCGTTATCGCCATCGCCCTGTTGCCTGACCGCGGCAACTTATTCTTCGCAACATCCTGAATTTTTTACTGTCCTGCTCCAGTACTGTTTTTCGTACCTGGTGAAGTTTTTACCATCTTTTGAGTGCAACACTACTGCGCTCATGCCTGAAGTTGAACCGGCACAATACTTGAAATTTGCTGAGAAAATTTTCCAGATAGTTTTGGATTTGTCTGTTGTACCGTCTCTAGCCAGAAAGCCATAATATTTCCACACAGTGAAAAGAAGCAGGTGGATTCACAATCGCTTGGTCACCATGTATGAGCATGTTGCACATGGTTTGCCTTATTTGGAAATTCATAAGGGGTGGTAGAAGGGCAACACAAGCAAAACACAAGCAAGAACTGCTAACGTCTTTGCTCGTCAATTAATGACCCACATTTTAAAGAGTTCTAGATTCTAATTTCACAATATAATGACTCACTGAGGGCACCCTAATAAGGGTATGCAAAAAATCGAACCGAAATCGAAATGTGGAATGAAAGAATCGTGAATTGAACCGAATGGTCATAATCGCGATTAATCGAGAATTCAATTAATCGTTACACCACTAGAAGCAACTACATGTAGGAGGGTAGATGATAACATGGACTTCATTTTAGTCACATCTCTTACACAAATCAAGTACTAATGTTCATTTGTAAGGATGAGTGCACAACAAATGGAAGAAGACCTTTCCTTCTTCATGAAAATTTTAATTTAGCACTATTCAATAAAAAATCTGTAAAAAAACCTGTGAACAATCCTGTGATACATAAACATCCAATGTGTAGTTACAGAAAATATCCATACCTCCCCCACGCAAGGGATTTTTTCTAACACCTCCACACTCCTCTGGAAATTCCAGTTAAGCTTCTTACATTTTTTTATATTTTTGGGTCTCATAGAGCCCCCCACCCCCTAGGAAATTCCAATCTCTTCTGTGGGGGGAGTATGGATATTTTCTGGAACCGCACAATGAAACAAAATTTGAATTTTGCAATGACATAAATTCTGTCCAAAAGCATGACATTTAGACCTTGTAAAAAAAATCCTTTTTTTCCACTGTGTTTTTCAAAGGTTTTGGTCCTGTGAAAGGTGACATGTTGACAGGTTTTAAAAACTTCACACTGTACCTAGACCTAAACAAGTGATTGTAAAAAAACTTCCTGCAATACATAGGATGATGTTAGTGCAAGCTGGTTTGTTAATATCTGCATGCTATAACTAATGATCTCTTGCATTGTTGATGCTCCTACTATCCCTTGAATGTACAAGGCTTGATGCCTTACCTACCAGTACCATGCTAGCACTACTTACGATTCTGAAATTCCCATTTCTGCTGGCCTCCATGTGGCACTCGAACAACTCTTGCTTGTCACTACCTAGTGCAACCACGAACTGGCTGAGGACAAACTGACCAGGAAAAGACAGTAAAGAGTGGGTTGGCAGTGAACAAAGTGACTCTTCAGGTAAATGGCATCCGAGGCCTGCAATATGATGCCGACAGCCCTTGAGAATCACCAACTTGCATTTCCCTGGCAGAAATTCATAATCTCTAGGACAAGAAACAATTGACCATGACCCTGGAATAAAAGAGAGCAATGATATCAAAGTACTCTGCATAACCTTTTTGTATTGAAATTTGAGTCACATTTATAACATTTTGAAAGCAGTTATTCAACCTACATAGATACACAGGTCGGAATGACTGCGTCAAAAAACTGTTGGCAGCAAGTTTTTTCTCTCAGGGTCACTTAGACTAGTGTTTAGCATTATATTAGCTAAACAAATTTTACAAGTGATTACATTTCGCTCACTAAATCCTCTTCGTCTCCTTGGGCGCATTATTTAAAGGCGATTTACACTTTGCTCGACGAGTACAAATTTTACGTTATGTTGTACTTTTAAAAATCTTAGCGCCTCTTCAGAATGGAATGCATTCCAGCCTTTACATGTGATCGTCAATCTTCTCCATTATCTTTACAGTTGGGTATTAACACACAAATCAGGTTTGTGAAACAAGTCAAGCTGTTCAGCAGCAACAAAGCCTTTCAAATACGATCGGTCTGGTATTAAACTAAAATGAAAATTGCATTAACAGTGTAATATAAACCTCGTTCAGTCATGCAAAGACAGTATAGTCTGTACAAGTCTCCTTCAATAAAATATATCCTCTTTAAAATCTTAATTACCACTTAAGAAAGTGGCGCTCGAGGTGCAATCGAGAAAACGTAATGGGTTACGCAATGAAATATACGAATGAAGCACTAAAAAACATTCAAACATACACGACTACTATCATATCGACACTTTTTTACGTATTCAAAAGTCGCGACAATCTTACTCTCCACCTACCGATAAGACTTTCTTGTCTCTGCATTGTGCAGTTTAGGCGCAATAGCTCGTCAGGAAGGAATCTTCAGCCGCATAAAACGTTCAGCGCAGTCTCTTTCCACATGTGATCATCATGTGATCACGTGCTCTATGTTTACGTTTTGATGGAGGCGTGCCACAACATGATCATGTGATCCTCTGCATCAGTCAATGAAAACCGTTTACTGGCCTGAAAGAAAAGAAAATTAATACTGACTTAAGGGAAAGTCCCTGAAAGTTAAGAACTTGCCACCAAAGCAAATTCAGTTTTGAGTTTAGAAGTACAAGACCCATCGCCAGATCTCTTTACATGTAAAATACATAAAACTGCTTTTCATCTTTTTCGCCATTTTCTTCGTTCGATCAAGCCGATGTCCAGAGCAAAATAACACGCCTATGCTGATGTCTTTACATAAGACATAAGTTCTGATCATGTTAATAAACATTTCAAGGCGGAAATGAGCAGCTTGATGCATGAGAAATGCAGTCCTCGGATTTATAAACACTGTCCTGAGCTCAGAAACTCAGAAGCGTACGGGACACACTTTTATTTAAAACTAGGTTGTGTAAGAGATCCCGTAAAATTCAAGGACATTTCACTTCACATGCACATACGTAATAAGACACACTTTTCCCGCGTAAAATGTAAATATGGCGGACAAAGTGGACGAGGAATATCTCCGTCTGCAATTGCATGATTATAGAGAGGAAATGGCTGTCTTTGTTTTTTTTTTCGGGGGTGATCATAAAGAATTTCTCGAAGAATATATGTCATCGAATTCAAGCTGCTTTGTTCTGTCAGATTACCATTGTAAGGAATCTTACTTGCAAGAATGCGAATTTAATTTATGCAAGATTTGCCGAGATGATGACGGAGAAGACTGGGTGGGCTGCGACGGGTGCGCCCAATATTTCCATGCGAACTGCCTCGGTGTCAGTTATTCCAAATCCTCTCACAGCCACTCTTCTTTTGCCCTCATTGAGAACCATTTTTATAGTTGATTGCATTATAAACTAGCCCCAGATTATTTGTCTTAAACAAGATTTTTGTTTTGAAACGAGTCTTAATTCCTTTTGTAAATTCTTGAGCCTCTTACCCGGCGTCGACAAAACCTGGATCGGACCGGACCGGATCACGGATCGGATCACGGATCGGATCACGGATTGGATCACGGATCGGATCACGGATCGGATCACGGACCGGATCACGGATCGGATCAAGGAAAAAAATTCAAAATTTTGTTGAGCAAATTGCAGTAGAGTGACTACTGTGAGCAGAAAGTTTTATTTAATTCAGGTGTGATATTCCTTTATTCTTTTATAATATCAAGCCAACTGGGAGCTGGTCACAGATGAATTTTTTTCAGGCTGTTGGGTTTTGATTGCGATGATCAATCATGTCTTCATATCTTTCTCCGCAGTTCAGATAAATGATATTTCGTGTATTCACTTGCATCAAAGTGTCATAAAACGAGTCAGCATGGTAATAATAGGACGAACGTATGAATAGAAACACAAAAACTAAAAACACTAAAAAATTAAACACCTGATGATTTCAAACAATTTCCGTTTTTGAGACAAGTCTATACTTTTACAAGATGTGAGTTTGGAATACGATATTTCGCACTGGAATAAAACGAAACAAACCATTTGTATTTCAAGGAAATATAGCTGTTTTACAAAAAATTCTAGGAATGACATCGATAGTGTGAACGATAACGCAACCCGAGAATAAACAACATTTTAGGAGTTACGTCACGAGTTTTAGAGTTATTTTTAGGGTCGTAAAGAATTGCCTTTAAATAGAATAAAACCTTAAAATGATCGTGTTCTAGGATAGAAAACACTTAAGAGGCAAGAACAAATCAAAACGGAATGAGGATCGTCAAGGATGGCAAAGATTAACGGGGATTGCAAATGACGAACTTGAAAAACTAGGCTAGTTTTTTCAAGATGTGCAAATCGTGACGTAGCTCCTTCAAAACAAGTCATGTCCTTAAGCTTTCGTACGTAAGTTTTCTCATTTAACTGTAACGCCAACTGTAACGCTCACATCTGACACGAAAATGTAGCTGAGAATTAGCCACTGATAACAATTTCAAAAACGAGAATGGGAGGTTCACGCAAGCTTCGAGCCAACTAACGTTCAAATATAACTACATCTGCCTGTTCATTACAATTTAAATTCGTCGTAAATTAGACGCTTATGTGGCTTTTTAAATGACCTCTTGTCATTCTCTGTAATTAACATGTCATTGCGTCAAATTCGGGATTCTTATTTTCATTTAACATATTTTAGTTTTCCACTTTTATTTTTTATTTATCATTATCTTATAAACGGTTTGATTTTAGTTTTTGATTTTTTTTTAAAACTTTTTTTTTTTCTGTGATCCGATCCGTGATCCGATCCGTGATCCGATCCGTGATCCGATCCGTGATCCGATCCGTGATCCGGTCCGTGATCCGGTCCGTGATCCGATCCGTGATCCGATCCAGGTTTTGTCGACGCCGGCCTCTT
Source organism: Orbicella faveolata (assembly GCF_042242905.1). Lineage (NCBI taxonomy): Eukaryota > Metazoa > Cnidaria > Anthozoa > Scleractinia > Merulinidae > Orbicella > Orbicella faveolata. The sequence continues at coordinate 38,947,804 of NW_028301536.1, read as the reverse complement.
ACCAGTTGTTTTGAACACGGCATAACATTATATCGATTCCATGTCAGTAAACCTAAAAGTGAAACTAAGAAAATACTCTTCTTTTTTTCTTTGCCGTTAACTTAATTAAACCTTAGTCAGCTGCCAGAGTGATGGAACAACGTACTTCAATTTGCCTCGGAAAAAGGCCACGTTTGTCCGCTTTAACTCGGAATGCTACCATTCGATTGTAATGAATTTTTGCCGGACGATCCGCGCGCAATGGCGTAATTGTAACTTACGTACAGAAGAGGGGAAAAAGAATTGAGTATTATAAATTCGTAAACAGAGGTAAAAATGATACCAGGTGTGCAACATTGAGCGAATGCACACTTTTGAAAGTTTTAAGCGTTATTTGATGACACCTAAATAAAGTAATTGACTTTAAAGATCTGTGTGAATGGTACTTAAATATTCCGTGACGCTTACACAAAGAAGCATACAGTGCCGTACAGCGCTAAGGCGTCGGCCATTTTGAATGTCTGATTAATTTGCTCGAAAGTCCCGGGCCTGAGACAACACTATCCAATCAAATTACAATGTATCCAATTATTAGACCAATCAGCAAATCAGCGCCAACCAGAAAATCTGAAAGAACCAATCGGAAGCCAGAAAAGAAACGGACGCCATCTTTGAATATTGGAGGATGCTACAGGAAAATATGACTTCTGACATGGAATCTGACTCTGGGCCACAAATTTCTGATATGGATTCCCCTGGAAGTTCTGTTTCTTCTTCTTTACAAAGAGAGTACGAAGAGCTTTTAAAGTACGCTGTTGTAACGCCGAAAATCCAGTTGGCTTCAAGTATTTATGGGCAGAGTGTTCTAATGAAAGATATGGCGGCATCAGAAACCAGTGCCAGTGGCTCGTCAACTTCAAGCAATTCTTCGGCCCCGACAAAAAGCTCTGAGTCAACAGAGGAATCACATTCTCATGCTAAAGAAGATGTTAAACAACTGCCAGGAACTCCGTCTCTAAAAGTTTCCTTTCAAGGGCAAGGATCCATAGCAAGGGATTCTCTGTTACGCAGTGGTACGTGCATGTAAGCTTAGTGGTACAGTAGTGTTAATTAAACTTCTCTCTTTGATTAAGCTTAAGGACCCACTTTTCAAAAAACCCAAGCAATTTTTCAAAAGTATCAAGTTATAGAAGGATGCTTTGATTCAAAAGTTTCGAGAATTTTTCAAACGTCGAATTTGTCATGTGCCGAATGCCCGAATCAAATGTTGAGAAGTTCGACGTTTGAATCAATTAAATTAGACATATTTGAATCAAAAGATTTGAGATATCGGGAGTTGAGAAAAAATTACCGGAAATAAGGAAAAAACCATGCTTACTGTATTTCTATTCATACTGTGTACATCATTATCAAATTTAATCATAGATTAGTTGAGTGTAAGTGGAACAATACATTTCTGAATTACGGTGTACTGTGTTAATCAGAACGTACTTGTATAAGCATAATTATAGGAAACAAAACAAAGCAAAGAAAAGCAGCAGGAGAAGTCCTGATACTGTGAACTTTGCAGGTTTCAAAGAGAACAACGTTGGGCTACTGCTATAGTCATTTCCTTTTTCAAGAAATAGTTTCAGTGTTTTTGAATTACAGTACTGGCTGTTTTGAGTTGTCACATATTGACAAACATGGTTCAAGTTACCAAGGGAAAAATTATAATACATAGAAAATGACCAGAAGGGTAACAAAAATAGCTTTGAGTTAGCAGGAGGTTTGAGTTATCAAAGTTTGAGTTTCTGAGGGTAAAATCACAGCACATTGTATGACAGAGATCCAGGGGAAATTGATTTTGGTTCGAGTTAACGGGAGGTTCGAGTTATCGAGGTTTGAGTTTCTGAGGGTAAAATTACAGCACATTGTATGACAGAGAAATTGATTTTGGTTAGAGTTAACGGGAGGTTTGAGTTAGTAAGGGTTCAAGTTATCGGGAGTCAACCCTATCACTTGCAATTTTTTTTAACTTTTCAAAAATGTAGTTGTAAGCGCAGTGGATGGTTTAATCATGTAAAATTGAGAACAAATCTGACTATCCCTTTGACTTCGTAGGTATTTTGGCACTACATGTACATGAACATGTACAATGTTTTGCTTATTGCACTTATAATATACTTTTATGTATTTTGTAGAAACAAATACAGTGACACCTGTGGTTAACACACCAGAAGCTGAACATGAATCATCATCATCATTACGATCTCCTGTGGAATCACCAGCTTCACCTGTAATAGATGCTGACCTGGCAAGAATGGAGGCATTGTTGGACAACTGGTGTTTAGATCTCAAGAGGAATGTTTTGGTAAGAAATGGGTTGTCTTGTACAACGTGCAAGTGTATTGTCAGAAACCCATTGGTTATCTGATACAATACCTGCACTTGCACAGAAGCATGCCACCCTACCCAGGTAGTGTTTAATTTAAATTTGTGGCCTCAGGGACATGTACACGCATTGGGTATGTGTACATAAGAAAGGTATATTTTTCCCTTTTAACAAGTAAGATCAGGAACACACATCTACTGAAACTGACAGAAAAAGAGAAGCCCAACACCTGAGCCCAAGACTCAACGTTACCAAGTTAACAGTACACCTAAGCATGTGTTGTACACAATTTTTTATTGACCTTTCTAACTACATTCCAATTATAAATTCTAAACCCACACCTGTTTAAATTTCAGTCTACTTTTACAATGTACTGTACCTGTCATGGATGAAAACCATTCGTTTTTAGTGTATGTTATCATAAAAAGAAGTATTATCCTAATCACTGCTGGAGGTGAAAGTGTTCTGAAACAAGACAATCCACTTCAGATTTCTGTCTGTGACTCAAAAATGTTTGTTCTTTCTGTAAGGCCCCTGTGTCACAAAACTGAAATATGACAATGTATTTCATACATGTACATGTTCTATTCTTTCTCAAAAACAGGCTGAATTTGCCCAGTGCAAAATAGGATTATTTGAAAAACAAAAGCAACTTTTGATGCAAGAGAAAAGAAGGTACAGGATCAGTATACATGTATATGTAACTAGCATCATTTGACAGTTACTAACATTGAAAACCAAAAGATAATGAGCAAATTACTCTTGGAATGTTTCTTGTGTTAAAACTCAAAAAAGTGTCTTCGTTTTTACATGTTAACAGCTGTTTCAAGAAAGGTTGTCCTGTAGAAGTGTTCATGTAGTTCTTAGTGTGTGTGACACTGCCAAAAGGTACATGTATTATGGGTTTACTGTTATTTTTGATCAAAGCTCACAGTGTTTCAGCAGAAAGATTACACATGTAGGCTGGACTGGAGAAATATAGAGGTATTCAATATTCTTTTAAGCTGAAACACCATGAACCATTCTTGGTAAATGAACTTTACCCATAACTTCTTTCAGCATTGACACAACAATTATGCTTTTATGATTGTAATGTTTTACATGTTCTGTGTGCCCAGTACTGTAACTGGATTAGACGATTGCCATGCACTGTTCAGGGGGTCTGTAAAGAAAATAATTATCTAATACTGTACATCTATGTTCTAAACTTCATTGGTAGCTAAGTGAAAAGACTTGAAAAAAATACAATTTGTACCATACTGTATTGGTATTTACTCTAAAAACCACTCCTTAAATTCATCTGCAAAATTTTGGTTGACACAGTAAAATGAAGAAATTCTTCCCTTCTGATGTGCTGGTACCTGTACCACATTGAACACATGCAGCCGTGAGCTTGGCTGCTGGACACCTGGGTGTGATATATAATCACCTTGGTACCCAGGGCACTTGTTTGAGGGGCAGGCTGGACCACAATGGAAAGTGACATAGGGAAAGTGCCTCTGGCATATGCCTTTCACCATACCGAACACAAGGCTCAGCACATCTGATGGCTTCATTCCTTGTCCCTCTCTGTGAACAATGAGGAAGAAAACATTTAGTGTGGTGCACATACTCAATAGATAGTTTGTTAACATATACATGTATTCAAGGCCCAGTACATGTACCTCTGCAAAAATGCATTCCATACTTATACTTACACATGTAAATCACCTTTTACAAATAATGGTAATTGCAAATTAAAATGAATGCCCCATCATTGGTGAACAAGCTGTGCATCCTTATTGCGCACACAAATTCACGTCATGTAATGCATGGAGCGCATGCTGAGTAATATAAAGATGAACAAAGATTAAGGGCTGGATTTAACAATCTGGGACATTTGGTGACCCCTATTTTTCTTTTGATGGATCATTTTCTCTACCGATTTTCTACATGTACATTAAGCGAAAAAATGAGGAAAATCTATTGATTAGAAGTTTTAATAATTTTTTGCAAAATGCACCATGATCAAATTCCATTCTTTATAGCTCTTTGGTTATCTGTGCAGCAGTTTCAAATGCCTCTTGAAGGGTTAAGTTTTGTGAAAACATTGGCAACAATTGGAATTATTGATGCAATGGATTCACTTATACAAAATATTACTAGGATTGTTCATCTTCATTGATTCATCTTTGAAAATTTAAGCTAAAAACCCTGAAGACCATGCTAATTTACGTGCACCAATTTTTCAAAATCAGACTTGTTTTCCACACACTTTATCTCAGAAACGTGACTCCCAATTTTTTTTTTTCACTTGCGAAACAAGTAATTCATTATCTGTCTGCAGTCAAAGTTTGAAGAAAATCTATCGAGTAGAAATTTCGAGGGAATGTCCTTAAAAAATTTTTTGTTGCTGGAGGTCACCTAGGCAACAGTATAACCTCTCAAAACAATTTTAAGTGTTTTGAGAGGTTGTATAACTGTTTTTGAAAAACTCTGCAAAATGTGTTGACCCAGTTCTTTCAAAGCACAGCGGTGTTAACCATTACATATACCTGCTGCCTTCAACAGTGTACAAGTAAAATGTCTATATTCTAGTATGACTCTAATAAGACTCTGGCCTTGACTCTCGTAAGAGCTCATTGCACTTTCAAATGAGATTTGCTTGTTTGCTGAGGGCATTTTTTGAAAAAAAAAAAAAAGTTAAAAAAAAAAAATAGTACCTGGCTAGTACATGTACATGACTTTACATGTAAAGTCAAGGTTAGATCTACAGTGTAACGACCAAAATTAACATATTAAAGGGAATCTTGCCTGAAAAGCAGTTGAAGCTCCAAAGTGTACCTAATGGTTCTCTATATCTGATCCTGGGGTTTTAAGTTGATATCTCTGTAAGTGGGTCACACAGGAAGTGTTTGGTTTTCTGTTTAAATGACCTGGGCATCGCTATGTTTACTGTATGGTAATTTATGACATCATTGCGCTGTCAGAGATCTCAATATAGAGTCTACAGAAGATGATTTCTCGTTGGAATTGAACATACAATTCATGTATTCATCAGGAATGTGAATTATAAACGGTAAGAAGCATTTTTATATCTCTAGATTTGCGCAATGCTGTATTAAAAACATCCAACTGTGCAATGCATGGTTCCAGATACTTTTTTAAGACAGGGCGTCAATAGGGAATTACAACAGGTCAATTCCCACCGATCCCACCAAATCATTTTGAATTTTATTTTAATTTGTCGGGTCATGTAGCTGATCTTGTCGGGTTTTTGACCTGAGACCCCTCTCTTATCTGGAACACTGGCAATGATGTCAATTTCCCATTAAGCTATGCAAAAATAAACATGGGGGCACGCAGAAAATTTGAAATCCTAAAATAGCTGAAAGGAAACGCCTATCATTCAAACCAGGCAAAGAATTATTGACTTCACATCACTGAAACAATTTAACCCAAACACTAGCTTGTGATTTGGAACAAAACTGTTTTTGAGCCAAGATTCCCTTTATGTACATTCTTGGTTTTCTAACAGATTTTCCTGATGAGCTAATCTTTAAATTGCATGCCCTTTGAATATTGGTAAGTGCTGACATGCCATTTGTTCAATGTCAGTTATTCTTCTCTGGTGAATTATGGCAATTTAAGAAGAATGAAGTAGTTTCATTCATTCATTCATTCATTCATTCATTCAATGTATTTCGAGATTATTTCTTAATTTCTAAATAATTCTCAAAAGAAGGGGAAAGAGATTTTACTGTAACAGTTCAAACGAAGTTGTCAAAATAACGAGTTTGAAGCGTTTGGATTATTTTAGTCACTTGAGACCTTTTAACTGCTTTATGCAATCACAAGAAAACGTCAAAAGTTATTAAAAGGGCAGTATATTCTGCACCTGCAACCTTTCAGGGTTTTTACCCTTTAAGTATTCTGTTTAGCATTGTGCATCATTACATTGTAATACATGATGATAATGAATACCATAAAAGACTAACCTGCAGCTAAATGTTACTTCAATCATGTTCTCCTTCTTAAGAACCAACAGCCTATATGATTGGGTGGGTCTAAACCAAAACCTACCAACATCTCTGTATATAACTGGCTGTCCCCGTGGGAATTCTTCCGTGCTGAGTCTGTGGGCACGTGACAGAAGATGGGGGAAAAGTGCTTCTGGAAGAAATCTCTTGAAGAACACAAAGAACCTCTTATCTGTTGGATCATCGTACCAGACTGGTGTGTTCCCATTCACTGACATTGGCAGTAGTGAAGGGACAAAGTGTGTAACTTCTGCTTCTTCCTTATTTTCTACATTGTTAAATAATGGGCAAATGATGTCATATTCCTCAAGGAATTTCTTAATCCCTTCTTCATTCTTTTGCCATCTGGAGACAATTTTTGTAAGGAGAGATTCTGTGAGCATTCCTTTATTGTGGAGCAATTTGAAATCACGCCTGAAGCCATGCCGTGATGTTTCTTCATCGTCTGCCAGTGGAGTGACCAGTTGAATGATGATATCAATTAGTATTTCTGGTTTCAGTAGAATCCAGTTTGACAGTTTTGAATCCTGGCCATAATCAACATAAGTTACAAGTCCTTTCTCATGAAAGTATTTCAAAGTTTCCCTAGACCAGTTGCTACAAATGAAGCTGCCAACAGATATTGGGAACTGCTTCAGGGTCACACAGAACTTGGCATCCTTCTTTTGCCTTAGATCAATGATCGCATCTTGGATTTTTATCCATGAAAACGGAATTTCACGGCCCATGGTATTCTTGTGTTCTTCAGCTGTGGACATTATTTTTCTTTGCAGATTTTGAACACCACTGTCATTTTTCCCGCGACTGTTCTCAATGGGAAAATACAGAAGCTTGTCTTCCTCATTTCTCACCAGCTCATCATCAAAACAATCCAAAAGATTCTGGCGTAGATATTTATCAATCCTCTTCAAAGAGGTATTTTCCATGTGTCCCCTGTGTGTCCCAACAAGGAAAATTGGTGTTTTTGGTGCAGCCTTGCTACAGATTGATTCCAGCCAGAAGCAAAGTCTTTGGATTTTTGCTGTTACATTTCCGAAATTGTCATCAGCAAAGTTTGCCATGTTAAACACAACAAGGTAGATAGCCTGGTCTCTCAGGAAAATATGATGGTAGGCATAGTACTCTTGATCTCCTGAGAAGTCGAGTATTTTCACTTTAAGACTTGAAAACATATCTTGAAGAGCCTTTCTCAACTTTTGGAAATTTAACATAACCTTCTCAACAAAAATGAAAGTAAAACTAGCTTGTGTTTCCCTAACATTTGTAAATGGTTCATGAAAAAGAAAGAACATATCGTCCCAGTCTTTATAGAAACTGTGAAATGCCCATCCAGCAAAAAACAGCGCATACGTTGTTAAAGAACAAAATGAAGTTAGACTTACATGTTCACTTATGCTCTCCTTAATTATATATAAAACTAAGATAAGGCTAATGTCCTGTACATTTGCCCAAGCAAGCAACATTTTTGCAAGTCTGAACATGACTAAACAAAAGATAAGACTCATTCCAAAATGAAGAATGATACAATAATCGAGGGCTGTCATGTTAACTGATAACTCAATAGCACAACCAAAACTAAAGCCACCCATTACTGGTATCATTAGCAAACATAATTCGGGTGCAAGAGGTAATGGGGTGCTTAATTTCATTTGACCTGGGACAGCTGATTCAACTCCTCCCCAGGTATTGGCAATGGCATTACGAAAATAGTTTGCTAGTAGAAAAATAAATTCACAGGAGATACCGTTGACCAGCATCGCGACAATTAACAGGTGGGCTACCCACATGAACTGTCCATCATTATGCATGGTATCGCGAAACGAAAAATCTACATTTTGACACTTGATTCTCCTGAAATACCCCGCTAATAAATGCGCAGTTCCTAGTCCTGTTAAAAATCGAGAAAGACTGGTAAACAACTGAGCGAGTTTAAAAACCTGTGGATATTCAGATGGAAGAAGCTGCTGCAGTAACACTTCAAAACAAAATGCGGCAACTGAAAATGCAATAAAACTAACAGACACTGTGGCAAAGACCCATAGCCATATGGTTGAAAGAACCCAGCCTATTCGCAAAAACATGAACAATAAGTAAGCTATTGCAGACATCGCTGATGTCACTTCTTCGTCGATTTTGAATTCGATTCCAGCAGGCCCATACATTACACCCTGATAGAGAGCAGATTTCCGGAATCGAGCGAAGCTTCCAAACTTGAGGCCTGCGAGAGCGCGCAGGTTTCTCCACTTCCGGTCAACTACACTCATTTCGACACCTTTTGTCCCTGGTTCGTCTGCATTAAACGGTATTCCCATAAGAGACTTCTTTAAGCTTGTTTTACCAACTCTGGCATCTCCCAGTATCAAACACTGGCCTTGGAAAACAAACTGTGTGTGTTCTACGCCATCTTGTTGACTCCGGAATCCAAGGTCTCGCAACAGTGCTTGTACGTATGCCGAATTCGGTAACCGTCGATCAAACTGTAACTGTGACATCACTTCAGAGGCACTTTCCAAAGTGTGATCATCTGTAAGGCGCAGTCCTTGTACATCCAAGGCCATCTTTAGTTTGATATGTTGTAGAACACAGAAGTTTGATCGTGAATTATTCACAGAATTTGATCACGTGTTGTTTGCCGAAGTTGTTGACAAAGCAGTCAATGCTGTCTGGCTCCCAGACGTCTCTGTGAGTATCACGCAAGATGTTGTCAGGCACAAGTATTAAAGGGTCAATTAAGTACGAGGCACATATCTACCTAGGATACCAATCAATAGAGTTCATTATTTTCGATTATTCTTAATCAATGAAATTAATAAGAGAACTAAAATAGTGATACACTTACAATTCAAGTCGTTTCTGTTGCTATCGAAGTTTTAAAATCGATATAATCATGTTGTTATCAGTATTTTTGTTTTCGTATATTTTCATGTCATAAACAAAAACACCTAAATTGACCAATTGATCATGCTAAATTTAGCAAATCTACGAAGTTTCGTAAGAAGCTAATTGCAAAGTCATGAAAATATTTGACCCCAACCTTGCCCCCTTGCATACATTTCTTTGTAAAATTTTGCAAGGTTAGGGTTCCATGTTTTCATGACTTTGCAATTGGCTTCTTATGAAACTTTGTGGATTCACTAAATTTGGCATGATGAATTGAGCAGTGAGGCTTATTTTTGTTTCAATGAAAAATTGGAAAAGCGTGACATCGGTGAAAAGGTCCATGACGCATGAGCGGACCATTATTTGCAGGTAGTTATTTGCAGGTCACGTATTGGGCTGTCGTAGTGGTGTAGATTTTACAACCTGACACATTCATAACAAATTCATTGAATAGGTCTTTCGTTTAACATGCAGACACGGTGTTGAAATGAACAAACTGATGAATGAGATGGAGAGTCAAAAAGAGTTACTACTGACTTATGAACAGACCCTGTCTCATAAAGACTCCATCGTGGCAAATATCACTGACGCTATTCAAAAACAGGTGAGAGGCAATCTTTAACACCAGCTTTCCTTTCTAGTAACCGCCCTTCTGGAAGTTCCCGAACCCTTCTCTCAACAATAACAACAAGTTGGTAGCCAGGAGCGCTTGTAGGCGAGCAAACAGCTGTTTTTGTTTATCCTTCCACCGCATTTGCTTCTATTTATGGTGAACATTTTAAAGTCTTCCACATTTACACATTATGTACATGTATTTCACAGAAAGAAAGAAGTGAGCTGATGAAGGCATTCACACTATGGAAAATAAGACACTGCGATGAAAAGAGAGAGGTTCGATGCTTGTTTGTCTTTTGCTTTCATATAATGGTTGCATTCTCATTCGTAAATCACTAACCGTTAGCTATTTCAAGCGAAAAACAACTACTCCAACAAAAACAAACAATAAAAGCGGAATATGGCCGCGCTGTGACGGTAATTTTAAGATACACGTTCTATTGTTTTTCGTAGACAAACATCAGTAAGCCTAATAGATAAGTAATTGAGATAATACACTTTGCACTGTTTCTGTTTTTCTAGTTACATAAGCTTATTGTCTACGCTAGTTTACTTAACGTGGCGGTAACCAACCCGAAAGCCTTCGCTACTTTGGTCACTGCGCTCATTTACTTTCTATTTATTGTAATTTTTTTTGGTTCTGTCAGTCTTCTTGTTCGTAATATGTAGTATTTATTTATAGAGTGATTGTAAGAAATGATGCGAAACAATGAAAAATCTGAAATCTGGAAAAAGAGTACAATCATAAACTTACATGTAAATTCTAAAGAGATGGTTTCACGGTTCGCTCATGTGCAAGGTATGGTCAGTCATGGGGTAAGAATTAAGTGCTTGTTTAGCTTTCTTACTGAACCTCACGTACACTTGACCCAATTGCGCATGAGGTAAATAATGCTATCCACCGGATAAATCACTATTCTTGGGATAGTTGTTGACAAAACAAACTGCACTATCCACTGCTTCACAAGAGGAGTGGAATACGATTTACATGTTGTACTTCAAGGTCAAGTTCTTAGAGAGGGAGCAGCAGCTTTCTCTGCCATTCCACAGAGTCTATCGACAGTATTTGATGCCGTTTTGATTTCAGCAAGCAAAATTTTAATGCTGATTTGGAGAATTCTGATTTTTTTGTTATGTTGACAGTTGTTCTTCACGTTTGTCTGCAGGGTTTTGCCTCTAAACTCGCCAGAAAACACTGCAAACACGCTCTTAAATTACGTGCCTGGAACGCATGGCGATCCGTTATTGAATCCAAATGGAAACAGAGAGTAGAGAAAGCTTGTCAGGTAAATTCCCTTGTGTTTAACGAGCAATGCACAAGCCTAAGCCTAAGTCTATGACCTGTGCATGTAATTTTCTTTTCAAGTCAAGTCAAGTCAAACCATCTTTATTTAGGCAGGGTAGCCTCGTCAGCCATAGGCTGGTATCAAACGGGGCCCTGCGTAAAAACGAAAATAACTCACAAATGAATTGTCAGCATCAACTATGTCTCCTTTTACAGTGTATATCTAAGTTGTAAATCTAGGCAAACAATGAAGTCGTCATATTATGCCTGCCAGTGTACTAACTAATAATTGTTTCCGACATGTATAATGTTCTTTCCAACCGTTTGTTAAGGCGAAAGCTCAAGATGTGTGCGTGAAATTGACGGAAGATTACGAAAGTCGTCTTCAAACGGTAAGTCGTGTTTACAATGTTCTTTTACAGACAAAAACTCCAGTCTTTTAACACCAAATTAAATATGGTCTTAGAAAATGATCATTAGGCGGGCCTCCGGGTGAACCTATGTAGTTATTACACTATCTTACTCTGAATTCACGAGTGTGGACTTAATGAAGAATTCACGAGTGACTTTGTGCTCCCAAGTTGGATGCCTAAATCTGTAGTTACGCATTTCTCATCAGTAATATTTTCAATACTTTTAATATGTGATCTCTTTCTTTCGTTGGCCTGCTGAGCTGGTGTTTCTCCTCAGCATAGAATTTCGTGCTCGATAACTGTATTTTGACTTCCATTTATCAGAAATTTAGTTTTGCAATCTTTTATTTGCAGGCCAACCGTGAGCTGGAGATGGCGCGCACAGAAATCGCTCATCTTCATGCCGAGAGGGACCGTTATGAAGAAACCATGAAAAAAGCTTTTATGCGTGGAGTGTGTGCTCTGAACCTAGAAGCCATGAGCATGTTCAGGGAAGGAGAAGAGGGCGGACGAAGACCTCCGCCTGGTGCTGCACTAAATAACAATGGTACGGTCTTACATCTCAGATGTACATCATCTGATTCATTGTATCTGGTATTACAATAGATAACAATCTTCTGAAAAACTCGTGAAACCTCTCTAAAAATGATGTTAAGGCAGATCAGGGAGTGACCTGAAATGTCTCCCGCCCTAAGATAGAGAGTTTCCTACTGTGATACTATCGAGCCAGTCAGCGAAGTCGATTTACTTTCTCATTATACTCATATAATCTCTCTTTCTCATTATACTCATTATAGTACAAAGCATAATTCAATCATTGTTCCTGTTAACATTGCTTAGATGCAGAAGACATGCCACGTCATCAACCTCCACTTCCTATTGTAACGACATCTGGTCCAACTGTCACGCAACCGCAGTTTGGTCACGGTCCTGCCAGGCATAGGCCTTCAGCTGATAAACCGGGCCAGGCGGGAAAAACTGTGACAGTCAAAGCTGTTTGCCGGTCAGATATTCAAGGACAGAAGGGAGTTGCAGGTACATTATGCCCGTCATTTCTTATTATTTTGTTATTTCCAATTTCTGGCCTTGTTCTTCCTTGAGCTCTGGGCACTGTACACGCGACGTCTGTCAGAATGTGGAGAGAGTGAATGCGTAGAGTGAGGTTGGGAAGGTATTGCAAACTGTCCACGTCCCGGGGGATAGAGAGATACAATGCTTTCTGTTCGCCAAGAAACAATACACACTGCGGTCAGAGCTGTCATTGCGACCGCTCTCGTGAGCGACTATTTCTACCTGTAGTAACGAACACTTTTGTCGAATTCTCGAGGTGGTCGCTTTCCATAGCTTGACTGTTCTTTCGTGGCATGACATGTATTGTTGTATGTTAGGTCTCGTAGGTACCCAGGGACCTGTCAGTTCAGTTCTTATTCAGAAGCATTCCTCCGAGCAAGCCACGTCAGGAGCGCCCCCAAGTCGTCATCCTTATGGTCAGCGTGCACCGCCGACTCGGACAGCAAACACCAGAACGTCACGTGGTCCCACCGTACAAACAATCCACACCACCCCTGTGAAAGTTGTGCACTGACTACCTGGTATAATTTGTTACTCCAGCTTCACTTGTTCACAATTTCTTCTAGTTCTTATAAATGATAGTATATTTTAAAGTAAAAGTTATTGCACTTGTTAATAGTCATGATCTAATAAAGATACTTCACAATGCAAGACTCGTGTGATCACGTTAACGTCTGTTTATACGTCAGTTATATTCCATCAAATATTTTCCTAGTAGCCGACTGAGCAGAACTTTTACATTCTCATCACGCGGCCAGAGCTTGGCAATTTATAACCAAGGATAATCTTTATTAGCTAGAAAATATAGATTTGATGGATTATAACTAATCACTTCTAACATTCCTCAATTATCAAAGGTTTGTTGTTGTTTGGCATCGACGCTCAAATAAAACGCTCGCAAATGCTACTACCCAGACTGAGCACCTTTTCTCGGGAAAGAAATCTTTTCGTCGAGTGATAAACTGAATTCACAAATGACTGGGTAACGACAACTACTCAGTGTCAGGTTCCCGAAGCCAACACTGGTTATTTTGCTATTCATTTCAACATGACAGAGAACCAAAAACTGGCTATGACTGATTCATCCCTAATCGTCTTTAATCACCACTGCGACACTGTGTAGTTTCACTTACTCCGTCTACAATCAACGCGCGCCCTCTACGGCAGGAGACTGGGAACCAGTCAGGAGCTGTGATGAGCTGGGGCCCGGAAACTTTTCGGGTCCGCAAAGCCATTTTTAGGTCATCTGTATCTAACAACGGAGAAGTGTATACGCCTGAAACTTGTATGAAGGAAACCTATTTTCCTGTTAAGAATATGCGCTACAAAAACCCGGGCTCATTTGGCCCTACGTGGGCGAACCCCTCGATGAAAATACAATGTAGACTAGATCACCTCTTCATTTCAAATCAACTGAGTAATCGAATTTGCGAGAGCAAAATAATTCCAAATATTTATTCTGACCACTCTGCAGTCCTGCTCTCTATATCTTTCACCGAACACGAACCCCCTCGTGGGCCAGGCTTCTGGAAATTTAACAACTCGTTGTTGTCGGACACGAAATATGTAGAATTATTGAATTTCTTAATTCCAGAGTTCGCCAAAAAGCATCAGAGAACTGAGGACAAGGGTTTGTTCTGGGAAATGATTAAAATGGAAATCAGAGCATTCACAATAAAATTTTCGAAAAAAAAAGCAAAAAGCAAGCGTGACGAAGAGTCTGCCCTTTTGTCGGAGATGATCAGGCTGCAGTGCAAGCTCCAGACAGCGTACAGCGATTCCCTAAGGAGCGAAATAGAAAGAGTAAAAACCAAGCTTTCAAAAATAGCAAGCGTTAAGACGCGTGGCACGATTATACGAAGCAGAGCGCGCTGGTATGAACATGGCGAGAAAAACAGTAAGTATTTCTACAATTTAGAAAAAACAAACCAAAGGAAAAAACATATAACGGCCTTAAAAGTCAATGATCACGCAAAATTAACCGACCCGAGGGAGATTCTTGAAGAGGAAGAGCGCTTTTTTAAACAGATATATACATCAAAAAACACGAATCCGAACGGCTCGGAGTTTATCGAATTCTTTAATACGGAAAATGTATTGTCAGAAGAAACTGCAAAAATTTGCGAAGGCATTATGTCTATCGATGAATGTAAACGAGCGCTTATGAAGATGGAAAGCAATAAAACACCAGGTACAGATGGCCTCACTTCAGAGTTCTATCGCTTTTTTTGGAACGCTGTTGGTAAATTCATGGTGGAAAGTTTTAATTATGCATTTCAACATGGATCACTTTCTATCTCTCAACGACAAGGTATTATCTCTTTAATCCCAAAAAAGAACAAGAACGCGGAATATTTAACAAATTGGAGACCAGTTTCGCTACTTAATGTTGACTACAAAATTGCGACCAAAACTATCGCTCTTCGCTTGGAAAAGATCTTGCCAAGCGTAATACATCCTTGTCAGTCCGGCTACGTAAAAAGTAGATTCATTGGAGAAAGTATCAGACTAATAGCAGACACAATGGACTTCACTAAAATTAAAAATATACCAGGTATAGCTGTTTTCTTAGATTTCGAGAAAGCTTTTGATTCAATTGAATGGAACTTTATCCAAAAATGCCTTGAATCTTTCAACTTTGGACCAAATCTCCGGCAATGGGTCAGCGTGTTCTATAAAGACATCTCTAGTTGTGTCATTAACAATGGTGTTGCCTCTAAACACTTCTACTTAGAACGCGGTGTCCGTCAGGGTTGTCCCCTTTCAGGCATACTCTTTGTTATCGCTATGGAGCTTCTTGCCCAAAGTATAAAACGGTCAAAAGACATCAAGGGCATACATATCCAGGGAAATGAAGAGGTCAAGCTCACACAGTATGCTGACGACACAACTGCCCTTCTTGCTGATGTCCAGTCAGTTTCTAATTTATTTTACTTACTCTCACTGTTTGAAAAATGCTCTGGCCTAAAAATAAATCAGGCAAAATCAGAAATGCTATGGCTTGGCTCCATGCGCCATAGGAAAGACGCAATTTGCAACCTCCAAATCAGCGATGATCCCGTTTACGCGCTCGGTGTGCATTTTACCTATAATATTGAATTGTCTCATAAGAAAAATTTCTTTGAAAAATTAGGATCCCTAAAGAAAACCTTAAGTGTCTGGTCCCGAAGAGACTTATCTATATACGGTAGAATAAATATTGTTAAAACGTTGGCCCTCTCCAAACTTGTATTCATCTCCAGTGTTATGGAGACTCCAAAAAACTTTGCAACAGAGGTCAATAAAATAGTGTTCGATTTTATCTGGAAGCAAAAACCCGCCAAAATAAAAAAGACAACCCTCATCAAGAAGAAATCGGATGGCGGTCTTGGCATGAAAGATTTTGTACTTTTCGATAAGGCTTTGAAACTAACTTGGGTAAAACGGCTGTGCTCAGACTCAGATGCACCGTGGAAGTATATTCCAAAATCGTTTCTCTCTACTGTCGGCGGTACTGAGATCTTTCAATGTAATTATAACTACAACTTTCTTGATCTTAATGGCCATCTTCCTGAATTTTACAAACAAATTATTCATCATTGGCAAGAAATCGTGTCTACGACACCTCACAGCAAGACCGAGATACTGTCTCAGACAATCTGGAACAACAAATTCATTACGATTGACAAAAAAATGGTATATCTACCTCATTGGCACCGAGCAGGTATAAAGCAAATTTCAGACCTTTTTGACGAGCGTGAAAATTGCTTCCTGCCTTTCCTTTCCTTGCGCAATAAATACATGCTAAATTGCAACTTTTTACAATATTATAGTCTTTTATCTGCGATCCCTCAAAGTTGGAAGAAGCTCCTTCACGTTAATTCTGGCGATTCTACTACACCTCCGCCGCCAATCTGTAATATAACGTCCAAGATGTTATACGACAAACTGTTAACCTTAGAAAATCTTCAACCTCCCACTTCAGAAAAAAAACTCTTATCATACGGCATCGCAAAAGAGAATCTAAATAAAATTTATCTTCTGCCTTTCACAGCCACAAAAGAAGTTAAATTGGCAATGTTTCAGCACAAAATTATACACAACATTTTAGCCACGAACAGTATATTATACAAAATGAACAAGGTTGCCTCCCCATCCTGCCCTTTCTGTCCCTCTGATAGTCAAAACATACGTCATTTGTTTATTAGCTGTCCGCAAGCGTCTTCCTTTTGGTATAAGTTCCAAAGTTGGTATTCTACTGTAAGTAACGCGAGTTTACTTCTCTCCGAGCCAGAGGTATTATTTGGAATTACTCGTCCTTGTACTCACCGTTTGACCCTCAACCACCTCATAATACTAGGCAAATATTTTCTTTATATCAACGCTCTAAATAATACTATGTTCGTTTTCAGCGACTTCATCTCATTAGTGCAGGATAAAATCGAGATAGAAAAATATATTGCTGCAACGTCGAATGGCGAAAGGGAATTTCAACAGAAGTGGAAATTCCTTCTCACCATTTAAGGCGTTTCCCGTAGTAATTAGTTGCAAGGTCTTTGTTTCTCTTTTTTTTGTTTGTTTTGTTGTTGTTGTTGTTTTTTTTTTGTATAATTAAGTAATTACATTGTATTGTAACTCCTTAAGTAACGTAATGTGTAAGTCATAATAAGCAATCAATGTGTATTGTAAGTAAGTAACGTAATGCCAAGTATTGTAAATAGGTGTTTTTTTTATGTATTGTAAGTGACGTTTGTAAGACGGTAAAAGCATTAGAAATAATAATAATAATAATAATAATGATGATAACAATAATGTAGTGTATTGTAAGTAGGTTAGTTATTGTTGTGAGTAGAGTAAGGCAATGTAAGTAATTATGTGTTTAGCAATAATAATAATAATAATGATGATGATGATGATAACAATAATGTAGTGTATTGTAAGTAGGTTAGTTATTGTTGTGAGTAGAGTAAGGCAATGTAAGTAATTGTGTGTTTAGCAACAAAAAAAAACAAAACAAAAAAATTTAAAAAAAAAAAAAAAAAAAAAAAAAAAGAATATGTGAGTAAAACAGCTCTGTAATCATAGGGTTCGAGATTTTGCTACGGCTTTCCGGGTACGAAAACTTTTCGGGACCCTCGAGAAACGGGCCCCAGAGAACCGTGAGAGAGAGATTCTCTAAAGGTCCATGAGCTGCGTTTGTAAATTGTAGCTGGCGCGATGGTGAATGGACTGGGTTTCTCTCCTTTTCCCCATCATTTGGCACAAAGCAGGAAAAATTGCCAAACAGAAAATTTCAAATGGAAAACGTAGATTTGTTTACGGGACTGTGTTGTGCAATGAAGCGTTAGCATGAAGGTTGAAGGCAAACAAAATTATTCCGCCTATGTCAGATGCTGAAACTGCGTGTAAAGATATTCTAAAAATCTGAACAAGATCACTTTAAAGTTGCACAAAGTTCAAACTGTTTTGAACCAGAGTAAATATATTTAATCGAAGTGATCAATTGATAGCAGTAGTTCACTTACAATATTTAATTCGAAGTGAAATCTTTTTCTGTCGTCAATTCAGGACTCGCCAGCATTTTCGAGCCACGGCCCTCAAGAACAAGCCTGAATATCCCAAGGCCGAAAAGAATTATCCAGTACCCAGCTAACGACGATGGTCATGTTATGGCAATCGATCTTGGCTGACCTTATGACAACCAACCATGTAATTGTTTTTGTTGGGCGACGTAGTAGATAAAGCTATGGTCAGCCAAACTCATGAAATCCATTCAACTTGTAAGGCATTTCATCGAAGGACTATTTTAGTCTTGCATAATCCCAATTTTCTAAAAGAATAAAAACATTTAGTATCTACTAAATCAAGTAATATCTGATCTTGGAGTTGGAGGTGCGAGGAAATGCGCGACATGTCTTACAAATAACGTCATTTTCGCGCGCTGCGATCATTACCTCATGCAAAATAACGAATCAGGGCCGCGTACCTGCTAAAACACGGGCTGGTACCATGAATATTGGATATCGTGTTTATTTTACTTTCTAGTGAACCAATCAGCGTAGAATGTGATATCGCTGGTATCTGGAAAGGTCGGAAAATTTCATGTCCGAAACTTGGATGTAGAACGACGGAAATTTGGGAGAAAAATTTCCCCAAACTATTATGAGGATCTTGTCAATCATTGTGATCCTTGGATTGTGTGCAGTAGGGTTTTCACGGCCATCAGCAAGTAAGTTAACAGAGATTCCGGTTTGGTTTGGCTTCTGTAACTTTAATACCGAGCAGATTAATGTTTTTTGTAAGTCCTTGATGTGTTAATTTGATCTGAGTGGCTCAACATGCGAGCAACTCTGAACTCAGTTTGACCATTAGTAATGTTAGTATGCGCTTCAAGGATTGAGTTAAATTTTAGCATACCATGGTTTCAAAATTATGGTCAGTGATATGCTTTCACAACTTTGAGTGTTCTAGAAATGTTGACACTCCTCAGAAAATGCCACCCGTAAACCTTTCCAGTGTTTAAAACTGAACTTTATTTTATTCCAAGAGTAGTACACTCGCCTTTGACAATTTCGATATAAACCGCTCGCTATAACTATAAACTAATTACATTGACAACACTTAAAATAACATTATCAACCAACATTTCACGGTTGTGTTTAGGTTAAATTTCCTCTTGTCTGACAACACCATAGGCTGTGAACTTTTAAGTTAAAAACAACAATGAACATTTTACTTCTATTGCAGTTAGCGTTGCATTTAACTTTTCTCTGAATTTAAGCTTTAAACCAAGCAGCATGCTGTTCTTTTACAATATCGTCGAGAAGTTAATTATCGTCAAAAATGTGAGATCATTCAAGCAAGCAAAATACAATCAACAGAAGGAGTCGACATGGTTTTTGCTTTTTGTGATTATACATTTACGCACGAGCGATATCTTAATTCATCCATGAAGTTCTGAAATTTAAGCGTTGGATCAATGAAAGAAATTGTATTTCTCAGTCTGCT
Source organism: Orbicella faveolata (assembly GCF_042242905.1). Taxonomy (NCBI): domain Eukaryota; kingdom Metazoa; phylum Cnidaria; class Anthozoa; order Scleractinia; family Merulinidae; genus Orbicella; species Orbicella faveolata. The sequence continues at coordinate 38,928,181 of NW_028301536.1, read as the reverse complement.
GTATGACTGATGATGACTTATAGAGGTACTGACCACACCGGGAACTGTAACGGTTTTAACTGACTAATTGATCTCATTTTAGCTGATTTAAGACTCCCTAACTGAAACTTATTTTAGTCAAGATAAGTCAACTTTCTTTCACCCTTTGCAGACAAATTATAAATATTGGGAGAGAAAATAGTATTTTAAGGCCAAGCAAGGTCGTTTAACAGTAAAGGCTATAAAACAAACATCATTTAGAAAAAACAGACCAAGTAGATCAATTTAGTCTGGGTTTCGATTGAAAGCTTTGCGCAGCTAAAGGTGGACCAGACATTGCCGTAATTGAACTGACTGTTATTGCAAAGCTGTGTTATACCATAGCAAATACAGCCATTCAGAATACAGGAAAGCCGTTCTTTAACATTTTCTCATGGTATACCATGGAATATCAGACTTGTCACTTGTATATTCTTGGCACAACACACAAACCCGCCTAAAGGGCTTGTGTGTATACCGAGAAAATACAATTAAGTAACTCGTGAGATATTCCATGGTATACCCCTCGGAAGTGTTGCATAACTAGTATGTCAGTTTAGTGAGAGTGTATTCGGAATGGACTTTGTGCCAACTTGTTATATACTATAGTAACTACATTTTTGTCTACTACCATCAAGATTAGCCTCTCGGTCTCTTACTGAGTGCTTTTCCTTGAGCAGGAGACTGAGGGACACTCTTATAAGATAAGCTCTCGTTAACTTCAAAAACTCGTTTGAATTTCTTCACAGAAGAAAACAAAGTTACAGAAGAAGTGGATGAGTCAGACAAAGAACTTATCCGAGTTGCTCGAGAAGATGTAGAGGACGACGAGCCAAAAGGGAAATCTCACAAGGAAAAGAAAAGGTCCACAGAAGGTAACAAAATCAAGCGAATTTATCTCTCACAAAAAATGTTCAGCTTAAAAACCACTGATTTTGCTGTATTCATTTTGAATTTAGTGGTCAACAAAAGAGCAAAACGGGCCGCTGAAGAAGGTAAGTTTTATTAACTGTCTGTTCACATGCTGACCTTGTTTGAACAGAATCGTAACTTTGCAAAAATAGCTCTCTATGCATTTTTAACTCAAAGTTACGTATGTGGAGATCAGTATATGAAAACATATTCTGAAATCATCTACCTTGTTAGCTGTATTGCTCATTTAGTCAAGTGTAGAGGGGAGCGGAAGCTTAAGAAGTATTGGGTGACTTTATATTAGGCTCTTAAGACTTAGTACTCAGAAACCCCTACGTTTTGGTGAGCAGAAAGATAATTGTGCTTAATAAATTAAAGACCAAATCGAACTTTATAAAATAATTTTCGAAAAAAACAAGCGGGTCGATCGTCATGACGTGACTCTACCAAGATTATGGCAAAATTAAATATAAAAAGACTTCCCATACCGGGAGACGAACCCGGGCCGCCTGGGTGAAAACCAGGAATCTTAACCGCTAGACCATATGGGAGAACGGGTAAATTGTGCAAACAATAACAAGTCCTATAAACAAGTTCATTCCCGGGCGCCACTTGCCAGGTTGATCTGTTACTCAACAGTTTGTGGAAATTGATTAGTGAATTTCACAGTGGAATCTTGCTGAGTTGATTTGTAATTCACGATCAGTTGAACAATTAAGACGAGCATTTGTCACTATTTTACTTATGGTAATACAATTGGAAATATTGAATCCATGTTCAAAGTCAGTCAGTATTTGTGTCTAATAAAACTGAGGAACAAAAATATTAGAAATAAATTCGTTTTTATTGCCTTTTTTTGTAGAAAATAGATTTAATATTTTCCATACAGGGGTTCAAAAGTCGCCGCTCTGCATGAAATCCTTATCACCAGACCCGAATGGAAATCAGCAAATTTATATTCACATATAGTCAGTCAAATTGTTGATACACTACGCGACTGTCACAGAACTCAAGAAATTTATTTGTAAGTCTGTCAAAATTATAAAATTTTTAATAGCATCCACAACAAGACAACCACACGACGCACAAAGCTGTGGTTTGTCGTAAATCTTTCCTTCCCTCACCGGGAGTCGAACCCGGGCCGCCTGGGTGAAAACCAGGAATCCTAACCGCTAGACCATATGGGATTATCATGACTGTTACAGAACATTCAATGATTATAAAAGTATGTATATCTTCCTGTTTATAACAAAAAGGGGGTGAAAATTGTATGCTTGATGACAATGAACTGCTAATTCTTTTGCAGATGCTTTTTTTCAAGCTTTACTGACCCGGTCAGCGGACAAAAAAAGAGGTGCGAAATACCATATAACATTTTATTTCAATTTCAATACCAGTGGTAATAGCCATTTTTCATCATTCTCTATTGCTCTGTTTCAGAGAAGAAGAGGTCTTTTGATGAAGGGGCAGACAATACAGGTAAAAAGCGCTGATTTTCTTTTTAAAATGAAAACGAAACACGGAAATTATTTTCCTTAGAACTGTAATGCAATACTCCATCAAGTTTGTTTAGAGGAAAACATAATGATAATTCTCAGAGGAGAGAAAGGGAGGATTGTTACTTGAAGAATCCTACATTGTTGTGTGTCGCACATGTAATCCCCAAAAGATTCAGTTTTGAGGGTTGAAAGAACTTTGTTTACATCACTTTTAAGATTTGAATGTTATTTTTTTTATGTAGGATACATAATCCGAGATGACTGGAAAGGAGACTCCAAAATATCCGACGCTGACAGGCAAGGTTGGTTGCAAACACAACGTGTTTTTTAAAAACTGTTTTTGCACGAAATAATAAGCTGCATATGTAGTCCAAATTTTCCCATTGACTTCACATTTACTAAACGGCGTTTATAAGAAACATGGCTGATTTTAGGAAAACGTCATTATATGTCAATACAATCAGTCAAGTTCATGATTGGTAAATTTGACGCAATCAAGTCGAACTCATCTGAAATAACAACTTATTTTCGCAGAACTTGAGAGTCTCTTTAGTGCGATCAATTCCCCTGATGAGGAGGGTAAGGAAAAAGTGGAAGAAACAAGAAGTTTGAAGCCGGTAAGAAACTTGAATATTTCAGTAAATGTTCACTACGTACCAACAAATGTATTGTCTGTCCGTCCGTCCGTACGTCCATCCATCTGTCCGTGCTTCCTTCGTTCGCGAGTTTGTTAGTGTGCTTTTCTTTATTTATTAACTGTTTTTTTTTTCTATCTTTTCTTATCCATAAGGGCTTAGATGGAAAAATTCAACAGTTTATAGAATGGCTTATGAGTCAACCGGTGAGTCGCATCTAGGGTTAGTTGTAGAGTTTTTCAGCTTAAATTTACACAGCGCTCTCAAAAGAACTCTCTAAGCCATTCTGTTTTGATTGTAGCCGGACAAGTTTACCAAGTCTCTCTCGCACATCCTTGATGTAGAGCAGTCTTTGACTAAAATGTTCTACGGTGGTAAGTCGAACATCTTACAATAGAAAGTGATCAGTACAAACCAACCCAATCTGGTCAGTTAATAGTCCTGGCAAACGCAGAAAGGCTCCAGTTTGTAAGTGATGTAACTCTAAATTTCAATTAAGAGACAATCTAAACTTGTGAGAGATTTACAAGGATCATCAGTTAAACATTCTGGTCAGTCAGTAAGGAAGTAACATGCGGCTGTCATAAATTGCTTGAACTTGGTGAGATCAGTTATCAGTTGGAAGGAAATCAGTTTTAAAAAATCCACCAACTTGTCCCAGGTTCCACGGCACGACTCGGTTCACATTAAAAATTAGGAGGAATATTTGGATGGGTATGAAATTAATGGAGCTACTCACGGCTTGCATGTCTTGAAAAGTTTAGCGTGAATTTTCCAAGTTCGTTGTTTATATAGTCCGTTTTAATCTTTTCCATCCAAAACCATCCGTATTTCTTCATGGTTTATTATTATCTCTTTGGTGTTTTTCTTTCTTAGTGAACAATTATATATTCAAGTCTCTTCAATCTGAAGGTAATTTTATGCGTGGCCAAAATCAGAACTTAAAATACGGTGACTGAGCTCCTTTAAGTACCTCTTGCGATCAAAGGAAACTGAACCAGTCCTCAAATGCCATATGAATATTCTCACACCTAAATTAAGGAAAAGAAAGGTTTACTTTGAAGGTCTCTCTTCAGATCGACAACAACAACAGCAGCAACAACAGCAACAACAACAGGATCCACAACAACAACAACAACAACAGGATCCCGCGGGTAAGCAACGTTTACGACCTCACATATATGATAATATAAACGCTAGGGACAAAATGCTTCACGAGAAAACAAAACATAGTCAGAAATAAAGCTTCTTTACAGTTCTTGTAAAACAAATATGTCGCAGCCATTGAATGAGATTTCTATATCTCTGGAAATTCAGTTGAAAGAAGCCAGGCTGTTTCAGACGAATGGTTCATCTTAGCCTTTACCAGGCGTTCAGTTAGTTGTGGCGCAGCGCGAAAAACGGCGCAGGGAAAAATAAAAAAACGCGACGAGAGGAAGCGCGCCGTTTCCTGCGCTGCGCCCCAACTAGCCGAACGCCTGGAAGAGGCTAGGTTCATCTTAAAATTTTTTCATCACTGACCTCCTTCCAAACTTCTCTCCCACGGTCTGAGCCATAATTGTTGCACTCGTTTGGTTTATTGTTACCTCTCTGACCTTAGCAACCATTTATTTTGAGTTTCCTTTGGTTTGGAAGTAATTTATACAAATCAGGATGGAACTGCATTTTCGAATTCACACTTTAGAGTAGTATCAGTTTCTCTGTGTTTGTTTCGTTCCCAAATTACTATATTTAATCAGTCACTAAAATGAGTGAGTGTAGTGGGCTTATGGATGGTGCTGTGGACTAATATCAGCTGCTAGCTGTAAGATGTTGTGTATCTTACCACTTATATCAATATTATTAGTCTTATCAGCTATTTTTACGTTTGGGCCAAACTTGCTATAATGAGATAATTTATTTTATTTTTCATGCTTTTTGCAAGTACAGCAAACAACAACAAGAACTGTAAGAGCAAGTGCTTTACTTTACAACTGGGTAACACAGAGTGTAAGATCATCTGCGACCCTCCTGTTATTGAACAACCAACACAAGCACCAGCCTATGGTCTGTACCCACAACAAGGGGCATACGGACAACAGTATCCTTATATGGGACAAATGCCGTCACCCTGTGTCCCTCCCGCGTGCCAACCCGGTCAGATGTACGCTGGGTATATGCCGGCTCAGCCATACCCCGGACAGGGAGTTCCGGCTCCCGGTGTTTATCCCCCAGTTGCTCCAAGACCATCTCCTGTTCAGGAGGGCTGTGTGGGGCGGTCATGTGATCAAGAACAAGACGAGAAGGCTGATAAACCTGCTAAAGACAAACCGGAAAAGCAAGACAAACCGGCCCCTGCTCCGCCCAAGCCTGCCCAGGCTCCATCTCCATACACTTTTCAGGTTCAGTGTTACTTTTTTTTATCACATTATATTCGACTTTCGACTTGTTGGGCAGTCTTCTGCGCTGTCGTTAGGAAAATGCAGGAAATAGTTGCTTTCTTTAACCATCTGTCTTAACCGTTGCGCAAAGAAAAACTTCACCTTACTAATCGCTGCGGAAATACCCAAGACTACTTCATTTCAAGATGTCCTACAATGTGCAATTTTACTTCTGTCTTGTTTCGAGACAAAATCGGTCTTCAAGTCGCTCAAAATAATCGCTTTAAGACTTATTTTGGACTATTTTTCTTTTGTAACAGACCCCAAGCGCTACTGTTGTGATGGACCCAATCAGAATCACATCACAACCTGAACCTCAGATACCACTTGCTCCTATGATTCCTGGTCAAATACCAATGGCTATGCCCCAGCCTTATGCTATGCCCCAGGCCCCACAGGTCCCATATGATATTTCCATCTCAGGGGTGGCCGCACCACCACCTCCACAGCCCCAGGCTCCACCGCCGGCTCAGTATTTCAAACCAATGCCTAAAGGCTGTGACGATTACAGCCAGCCAAGATGCCGGGTCTTCCTTGATTGGCCCACGGGTAGGATTTGATATAGATTAGTTAACTTGAATAATTGCTTAATATCACACATTAGTAACTATAAGAAATATTTTTAGTGTGTCAGGGGTATGTCGTATGGAAAGCCATGCAGGCATTTTAAAGTACACGAAAATAATTTTCGGTGAAGCACGTCCTGGTCGACATTGATGGACAGCCAAGTTAGGGAAATGATTTTTGAGAGAATCATATGGAAATAAACTGGACGTGGATTTTAATCTTGGTTAGCTCAACCCTGCGTCAAAAAACTGGATCATAGTTGAATGTTTTATGACCGTTAATATTTGAGGTCTTGTTTATCTGTCTACAGCGTTGATGTTTGTTATGCAATGAGTATTTCATGCCCCAAATCATTCTGATAATTAAAATATCTGTTTCACCGTTGCTTTATTTTCTGGTCTTAATTGCAATAACTTACATGCGGGATGATATTTTTACTCAACGTTTTAATATACAAGTAAACTAAGTGTATCTATATGTGTTTTTATTTTCACAGATGAACGTAACGAGATTAAAGCATCATTGCGATTCAAACAGAACTGGCACAGTGACTACAAACGTCCCACTACAACAAAATACAAGATCTTTGCTGCTGAAGTAGAGAAAGGGGTAAGCCATAGCAACAGAAAACCATTTCCAAGTTTTCTTCAATTCTAAAACTTCAAAATTACGACTGTTTTCATCTCCCAGATGAACTTTGACAAGTTAACCCCTGTGCTTGTTGTCCGATGTACTGTTACCCTCAAAATCATAGAATTGCTTATTGCGATTATTGTGTAATTCAATTTTATCTTTTATCTTAAGATAAGGGACGTTTACACTCAAGATCGAAATTTCAAAAGTGTGAAGGTTACAAGCTTAAGGTACGTCTTAAAAATCTGTGCATTATGAGGTTTGCTGCGCCAACGTGATAACCCAAACAGAAAATATTAACACGAACTTATTGCCGTTAGCATTTAAAGAGTTCCTAACAGAAACGTGCCTTAATTTACAGCGAAGAAGACATGAAGGTAGCGGCCAATTTTATTCTGGAGTTTGCTCAGCCAGAGAAGGGCGCCCTGAGATATCTATCACACGCCATATCCCATAATTACCTGGAAAGCATGCCGGTATACAAGAATACCTTACTACGGGACGGTATGTTTGTTTTACTGCAAAAAATGTTCAAGTAACAAAATTAGTAATAAAATTAGCAAAAGTGTAAATGTTATTGCAAAACTAAAACCGTATGTGACATCCCAATCCCTAACAAGTATTTATTATGCACTTATATATCCCTATTTAACTTATGGTTGCGTACTGTGGGGTAATAATTACGAGGCTCCATTATCACAATTGGTGAGACTACAAAACAAAGCTATTAAAATAATCAACAATGTGCCACTTCGTGGTCATATTACTCCCATTATGTAAACCTTGGTCTTATTAAGCTTCCTGACATTGTTAAACTATATACCTGCCAGCTATTATATGACCACTTAATTGATGAAAAACCGTCTAATTACACCTTATCTCTGGTATCTGAGCAACATAACAACGTTACTCGAAGTGCATCCCTACAACACTTAAATCCCGGTTTCTCCAGAATAAATATAAGGAAATTTTGCCCCACTGTTATTGGATGTTACGACTGGAATGACCTTCCTTTATCTATATGTAACTTAGCGACTAGAAAACGTTTTAAAAAAGCACTCTTCCAGTATTATTTTGCTCAGTATTAATTAATTCATACCTCTTCCTCTCCTATGTTAAGTTAACTTTTTTACCCTAATTATTATTGTCAATTAAACAAGGGCATCTGATTAGCTTGCTATATTTTTGCCCTTTTCCATTTCTCCTCTTACTTGTTTACTTTATATTTATCTTTGTAATTTTAGAATGGAATAAATAAATAAAATGAAAAAAAAAAAAATGAAAAAGTAACTTAAAATTAACTTTTTTCGGGAGTGATTTACAATAGCGAAGTTGATTCGGAAGTGCGTTCCAGCGGGGATGAAATGTTTCTATATTTTCTGATAACACTTCTGTGGCTTATCATCATATGAGAACGAGGTGAACGGAATCAACGTGCTGTATATATCAAGAGTATAGTTTGTGAAAAACGCATTGCTAGTTTGCAATCTTGAAGTTAAGTGAATAAAAGACAAACCTCCGCGTCATGTGTCGAATTTTACCAGATACTCCCGTCGTTCCGATTCGAACACCACTTCCGTGGCTTCAGATGTTTGTGAACCAATCCAGAAAATGTTATTATTGTTACTATTATTACTATTACTATTACTATTACTATTACTATTACTATTACTATTACTATTACTATTACTATTACTATTACTATTACTATTACTATTACTATTACTATTACTATTACTATTACTATTACTATTACTATTACTATTACTATTACTATTACTATTACTATTACTATTACTATTACTATTATTATCATCATCATCATCATCATCATATTATGATAATAATGACAGTCTGCCGTTTAAACGCTAACTGGGCGTGTGTCCACTAATTTTAGAAAGTTGATGATGTCATGAGCTTGTGAATTAGTATTTCAGGATCTCATGATATTTTTATTTTCATCAAAATTTTAGTCTACGATAATGGAATGTCTGAAGATTTGTAAATAGGTTTTCTGAGGAGATTTTAATAAAGTTCTTGTTATTATTAAAAATTATTATTATTATCATTATTATTAACCTTTAAAACAGACTGTTTTACAATTCATCTATTATTGTTTTGTTTGCCAACCAATCAAGAACCTAACAAACCCGACGCCATTTCCATTATACGCGTTTTCCCGCGCTTGACACCTGTTCAGTTTTGCTTTGAGCTTTGTTTAATTCATTGTTTTGTTAGAATTTGCTGTGACTTAACAGTTGTAATTTGGGGTTTGAAACGACCACTAAGGGTTTAAAATTTCCATTTTCCTAATGTATTTTTTTTTAGTCATATGTACTTTTGCTGGAATTGCTGTTCATTGAAAAAGATCTCAAGACTTTTTACTTTTCTTGTCTTTTCATTTTCTGTTCTCTATTTTTAGGTCTCACTCACCATCACCGATCTATTGTTGCCACTCAAAAGGAGCTAGACGCTGTTCCTAAAGTCAAAGTTGAGAGCAGCCACAAGCAGGAAGATGAAATTCTCACAACAATATCAAGCTGTTAGTTTTATTTCCTTTCTTAAACGAAAATCATTTTCCTATATACGGTACAAACATGGTGAAAAATAGGAGGAGAAAGCACGTATCATATCTTTATCTTTCTGAAATATTTGATAATTTCACGACACAAGAAAGAAGACGAATACACAGTCTTATTTTTTCTCTATCTGCAGCTTATCAGGGATGCTTCAGGGACAAAAAGCCCGGCCGTGATCTTCCAAAACAGTTCACCAAGTACGAAATGACCCCTGAATGGTGTGTTGGGAAGTGCAAGCTTGCAGGGTACAGTTATGCTGGTCTACAGTATGGATACTTGTGTTTCTGTGGTGACAAGTTTGGCAAGTATGGCCGAGCCGACGATCGCGACTGTGACAGTTTGTGCTTTGGTGATAAGACTAGGAATTGTGGCTCTTTCTGGCATAATTCCATCTTCTCTGTTGGTAAGGACTTTGATAGCAACACTGAGTGAAATTTGAATAACGGATTCAAAAAAGTAACGAAGAAATCATTGTCTTCTACTGAGATATAATAATATCAAACGATGTGCGAACTTGGAATTGTCTCTGAACTGATCATTGATCTAATTTTGTTATGTTGTGCGCAAGCTAATCAGCCACAACACATTATCTGTAGTGTAAATTAATTTTGAAAGCGAAAACGTTCCATATCAAGTTCGTGTAAAATGAAAACAGAAAAAGAGACAATAATTCTTAGACTTTTCATGACACGAGGGTGAACGAATTTTATTTTACTTTTGTTATCAAGACAACGCAAAGCATGAAGAAGCTCAGGTAGACGAAGCTAATGACGAACAGTCAAGCGGATCAGGAGAAACTGACGAGGAAGATAACTTTGGTAAGGAATCTATTTTTAGTAATTAATTTATATATTGATTTAGTTATTCTTCCAACCTCAGCAATTTATTTGATGATACATAACTGATGATACATAACTTACATTTACTTTAGAAAATTTATCCTCTTTCGTGAAATTCTTTTTGTGTACTTTTATACAGCTTTGTAATTAACAGCATTTTTTAATCTTAAGTAACGTACCCTGTATTTTTTTTTCTTTCATACATCGTTTGTCCTACACAGTACCAGAACACAGTAAGTATAATGTATTAGTTAAAGTACTTAAGGAATACAACTCATTTTCCACGTTTTTGTCGAGCAGTTGTAGAAACACGAGTAGAAGAGACACCAGCCGTAGGCGAATGCTTTGTTTCCATAACGATTTGGTCGTTTTCTAAAGCGTTATCGAACGGTCCTAAATCTCTTAGGTTTCCGAAAAAAAAAAATTATTAAAATACTATTTTTTTCAAAACGCGAACAACTCACATTCTATTATCTCACATTCTTTTATCTCCACAGCGGAGGTTGCAAATCATTTAATGAAAGGTATTTTTTTAATTTTTTTTGTTACTTTTCCGATGAAAGTTCCATCGTGAAATCA